>NC_066603.1:3797500-3827500 GCF_905475345.1 Vespula vulgaris
ATGAAAGAAGGACAGATAGACAGATAGATAGATAGACAGATAGATAGAGACAGAGATAGAGACAGAGACAGACAGAGAGAAAGAAAGAGAGAGAGAGAGAGAGAGAGAGAGAAAGAGACAGAAAGAGAAAAAGAAAGAGAGAGAGAGAGAGAGAGAGAGAAAGAAAAAAATTGTAAGGGAGTAAGAAAGAAAGACAAGAAATATCGCAGTAAAAAGCAAAGTAACGAGCGATCGAGCTCATTCTCCATGACTCCACTCCTACCTCCTCCTCATCCACTATCCCGCCTCCACCCTCACCTCCCACTACCTCGTTCTTTTCTCTTCTCCCTCTTATCCGTCTCTACAGAACGGCAGTGACCAGACTAAAAGCTAAAAGCCGGACAGGCGAAAACGCGAGAGAAACGAGAGAATGAGAAAGAGAAAGAGAGATAGAAAGAGAGAGTAAGAGCAAGAAAGAGAGAGAGAGAGAGAGTTTAAAAAAAGCCGGATGGTTCGTTTCTCGAAGAAAAAGGTTATCCAAGTTACGTTCTGAGCTTGAGATACGCGCCGAAAGAAGACCTCGAGACAGGTGTGTAAAAGAGAGAGAGAGAGAGAGAGAGAAGGTGATGGTGGGAGGACAGGGAGGATAGGGTGGGGGAGGGGAACGCGATGGTCTGAGAGTTTTTCCGACGTGAGATTTACGCGAAGACTCCGCATGCACCGGAAATACGTGTACGTATGTGCAAAACGTTTTCTCCCTTCTTGTCCCCCTCTTTCTCTCTCTCTCTCTCTCTCTGTCTCTTTCCATTTCGTTCTTCCTTCTTCAGCGAGTAATTTCGTTCCTTCTTGAACGCGAAAGGATGTGGAGAACGAAGCGTCGGGCGTGGTTCGAAGCATAAATCGCAAATCCTGTCTTCGAAAGTTCTTTTTCATTCTTCCTTTTTTTTGTCTCTCTCTCTCTCTCTCCCTCTCTCTCTCTTTATTTTCTCTCTTTTTTTCTGCTTTTTTCTGCTTCTTTATTTTATTTTATTTTGTTTTTTTGTTAAAGAAAGTTTTCAGTAAGTAGCAGAGACCACGAGAAAATTCAGAAATTCGCGCTAAAAGTCTTGCCCCTTCTATCTTCTTCATATATTTTCTCTTCACGTTCTATCAGTTTCTATCTCTCTCTCTCTCTCTCTCTCTCTCTCTCTCTCTCTCTCTCTCTCTCTCTCTCTCTCTCTCTTTCTTTTCATTTTATTTTTATCTTTTATATATATATATATATATATATATATATATATGTATGTATTGTGTGTGTGTGTGTACATATACATACATACATACATGCATACATGCATACATATATATATATATATATATATATATATATATTCGTACGTGTATCTTTTTTATCGCTTCGTTCTCTCTCTGTTTCGCTCTTCACGTTTTAACCGTGAAATGTTGGAGCGAAAACAAGACGCGTTTGATATCTCGAAATGCGAGTCTCGAATAGTACTACTCTTCGAAACTGTTATGGATCAACCAGGAACATATCCTCGTAAGAAAGACAGATATATACAGAAATAGAGAGAGATAGAAAGAGAGAGAGAGAGAGAGAGAGAGAGAGAGAGAAAAGAAAGAAAGAACAGTGTTAAAAGAACAGTCTCCTTTTCGAAACTTTCCAAGATCTCTTTTAAGATCAATCTAGAACCTTTTCGCTGTATTCGAAATTTTCTCTTCATCAGCTACATTTATCAGTTACCAATCGTCGTCCATTCATTAAGACTCCTTTTTCCCATTCCCCTTTTCTATCGACAGTAATCAAAAGCGATTTCGTAGAAAAAGAAAAAAAAAAAAAAGGAAAAGAAAACGAGGAAAAATCTCGTGTAAGATAAGCAAAGTAAAATGGCGTTCGCTCTCGAAAACTCGAGCAGGATATTCCTCGAAGAAAATGACATCGTCGTTGAATGTTCTTCGACCGGTCTTTCTCTCTCTCTTTCTCTCTTTCTCTTTCTCTTTCTCTTTCTCTTTCTCTCTTTCTATCGGCCCCCATAGCCAGGCTTCGTATTTTTCTACGAAACCGGATCGGCCGACTCGAATCATTGAGTTCATCCTCTTCCTTCTCTTCCTTCTACATTTACTTCTTCTTCTTCTTCTTCTTCTCCTCTTTCCTTTCTTCTTCTTCTTCTTCTTCTTTTTCCTCTACTTCTACTTCCACATCTACTTCTTACTTTTCTCCTCCATTATCCCGAAGGAACGCTTTATCTCAAGGTAGAGAACGGAAACGAGCTTCTCTTCGGACCTCCTCCTCGAGGCATTTCGAACGAAGAAAGAAGGAAGCGAAAGAAAGAGAGAAAGACAGAAAAAGAGTAAGAGAGAGAGAGAGAGAGAGAGAGAGAGAGAGAGAGAGAGAGAGAGAGAGAGAGAGAGTGAGAAAAAGAGAGAGAAAGAGTATAGTGCCGACGATGACGCCGAACGATGGAATATTTATGACGCCGGACGAAGACGTAATCGAGCTTTCGATCAAAAATAACGCCTTCCTAACGGACTGCCATGACTATACTTCTCGAAGAAGCATCGATCGTTTCTTGGCTCGAGTCTTCGAACGTGGGCAGACACCAGTATTTCTATCCTTCTTTTCCCTCTCTTCCTCTTCCTCTTTCTCTCTCTCTCTCTTTCTTTCTCTCTCTGTTGGTTTTTTTTCTTCCTTCTTCTTCTTATTCGTCTTCGTCTTCTTCGTCCTTCTTTTGTTCTTATCCTTCTACTCTTTGCTATTCGACAAACGCACCGAGGACGCGAGCCACTCGACGACGCCATATTAGATTCGTTCGCCTTGTTGCATAGACTGTTACACGAAATCACGCATTTACCTCGTGTGCCACTCTCTCATGTTGATTTCTTCCGATCGATGCAATCCGAGAAGAAGGACGTAAAAGAGTTATGGTAGGAACGTGTACTCTTTTGTATTCCTTATAATATACACATTTCTTATGCACATAAGAAACGTATAGTTATATGTACACTTTATGCACATACATATATACATATATGTACATACATGTATGTGTTTATATATATATATGTATGTATGTATGTATGTATGTATGTTTGCTTTTTTTACAGTTATGCGAAATAATGTTTCAGATTATCCGAAAAGTTCTTGCTGTTTGTTTCTTCATACGTTCGTTTATATACTGTACATGTATCAACTGAATACTGAAAATTTATCTATTAATTTTGTAGATATATTGAAATCGGACAATTTTTTTTTTTGACGAAGTTAAAAAAGTACACATCGCATTGGATATTTTTACACTTATGTACTTTTACGTTTATAAATTCTCTTTTCCTTTTTGGTTTTTTCCTTCGCTTTCTCTTTCTTCTTGTTTTCTTTTTAAAGTAATGAGATGATTCATTTTAATTTTGTTCCATCATTCGAGATGGAAGAAGAAGATAATAAAGCGCGCATTCTTGACGCTTCGTGCTATATTTTTTTTTTTTACATTTCTTTTTTCTTTATTTTTACAGAGAAGGTAAAAACGGAAGATAAATGGGGATGAAAAAAAAGAAAGAGTTATTTGTGCTCTTTGCCAAGATGATACTTCGGCTGAAAGGATTGTTACGAAGTGGTTTGCAAAGTTTAAATCTGAGAATTTCTTCAAGACCGAAATTTGAAGAAGAAGATGAACGAGCGGTAAGATCTTTCAATATTGATGATGAACAAATCTAAAGAAGGATTAAGAATAATCAGCTTTATACGATTCGCAAAATAATATTCATTTATCGTATATATAGTGGGGCGCGTGCGCGTTCGCGAATATTTAACACGTTTGACGTCGGTTCAATTTTATGTATATACGTATATATATATATATATATATATATATATATATATATATATATATGTATGTATGTATATATGTATAATAATTTGTGCATGGCACCGGAATGAAATCGTTGTTATTGGTTTGTTATGGTATCGTCGATCGCTGATGACTTTCATAACGCCATTGGCAAGTTGAGCGTCGGTCGGTCATTGGTGATCGTCTCTCCCCTTCTATGATCCCTTCCCCCTCCTCCCTAATGGCATTCAATGTGTTAATAAGCTGCATTATTAATCGAGCTTAAACTTTCTGGACAACCCAATACATCAAAAGTTATTATCATCTAATTATAGTGCATTTGCAATATACTAATATTTCCAATAAATGTCGTTCGACAGAAAAGAAAACGGAAGAGAAGTTGTATATTGACTTACAAAATCGATTAATTCCAATTGGACACACGATATAAAGCAAATGAAGATTAGAAAAAGATAATGAAAAAAAAAAAAAAAAATAGGAAAATTGGATAATGGAAAGAAAAAGGACGACGATGTATCAGATGTGTATCGTCATTTGGTTCTAATAAAAACATTTGATTCTAATCTTAATCCTTGTTATTTTAATCGAATCTGGTGATGTTAATTAAACGCATCTTTTTGTTATGTTTTGTTTTAATTTTCTGTTTTTTGCCGGAAATGTTCGCGCGACGTTTATAAATACATTTATTAATAAACGAGTATCTTATAAAAATGACGTAGGATCATTTTTGTTTCATCTGTGTATAGTATTTGATTATTTGCTTCATCTAGATGGCCAAAAGTCGATTTTGTCAAACTAATCCTATGTAAAAATGAGTTGTTATTTGAAAAAGTTGACTAGTAGGTAGACTATAGGAGGCGGGGTGGAGGGGAAGCAATAAATCGAAAATTTGTTTTCCTATTTTCTTCTTTCATAGTCAGTTCTATTTACGTCAGTCATATAATACGGTTGTCTCTCGCTTTAACAAATTTTAGAGTTCGATTTTCTTTCTTTTGAAAAATATTAAAAACAAAGAAATAAAAGAAAGGAAAAAGAACAATTAAGAATTATTTTGAAGCAGATGAGTGTATGTATTTGTTAAGAACTTTAATTGCATATGCATTTATAGATTTAACATAGTAAAAGAGATTTAAAGAAACTAATTTTTTAATTAATTTTAAGTATAATGTCCATAGATAATTCGAAGAGATTTACGTTTCGATAATTATCTTTTTAATTACTATAAAGAGTAAGATGTTAGTTTTAAGTTTTAAGTTTACAATAATGCGAAAAGTAGTCGTGTAAGAATCGTGTAGGATTTATATGATTAAGATAAAATAAATTTCTGTTCGGTTCGAGATGATCATTTTCTTTTCTTCTTTTTTTTTTGTAATAATTAGTTACAATTGATTCATAAGCTTTAATTTCTATTTTTAATTCAGTAAATCAGTAGTCGAAATAACAATTTGAAAAGAGTATATAAGAAAGCAAAGATTTGAATTTTAATGAAAAATTTACTTTTGTCAAATATTAATATGATTTGTGAGGAGATTACTTAGCAGAACGAATGGGAATTAACAGAAATTTTAATTATTAATTAATTTTAGATTAAATTTAATTCTTAACATTATATATAGCCATACATACATACACATATATATTTAGTACGAGTGTCGTTGTAATGAGAAAGACAGAATATGATAATATAAAACAGTATCGTAAAGATCGAAAAGAAAGTAGGTCAAGGAATCAGGTCCAGGTACGTATGCACAAGTTCTCTCCCAAAGAAAAATGATCATAAAAAGAGGCATATTTAAACATGACCATGAACATAACCATAAAGACGAAAAGGATATATAATAAAAAAAATTGGAAATGTTATATTACGACGTATTAAATAAGGGAAAACCATGTTGTAACAGCTGTGATTCGTTGCATTTGTAATTTTAAATTACAATAAATTTTTAATATATTATAATCATAGTTTATTATATATAATTAACTCTTCATTTCCTGTTTTGCTTTTTCGATATTATATATTTATAAAAGCGATTAAAAGAGATAAAAGGAATCAAATTATTTTTAATCGTTACTACTGAATTAAAATATAATAAATAAATAAATGATCACATGATTTCGAAGCAATCAATGAGAAAAAATAATTTTGATCAGCTAGATCAAATACCTTACATAATATTTATAAAATTTCTTAATAATTTGATGACAAACGTGTTATAATATTTTTAGTCTGATAAAGATTAATAAATAATCGAATGATTATGAAATATTCATAAGAATGATAAAAATAAATCAAGAAGGGATCAATGATTAAACGATGAATTCTTAAAAAAACTTTGAAAGCTGAAACTTTTTAAAAACTGAAACATTCAAACGAAAAGGATCTAACCGAACGCATGAAATATTAATATACATATTCTCTTCTAATATTTCTTTTTTCAAAAGTATTACGTTATTTTATGTGAATTCATGTTAGAACTATCCGTGACATATATGTATGTGAACAATGTATCCATGACATATCCATGACAAGATAAAAACATCAAAATGCATTTATAAGTTTTCTTTAAACTTCCGCGTATTTTCTATCCTATCAGAAGGATCATATAAGAGTCCTTGAATCATCCTTTCGAATTCCAGAAACCGAAGAAAATAACCTACGTGAACAAGGATCTAAGTTCTTCAGGACTTCCTTATTTCGAATTTTTCAATAAGATAAAATTCGATCTATTGGATTCCATCGGAATTCTCTTTCATTGTGACGACGTATTAACTGTTCAACTATTGGTCATTGTAAAATATATTAGAGATAATACAAGACAGAAACGGAAATGTGAAAGCAGAGAAAAACGTACAATATGGAGAATGATAACGCTCGGCTACTATAAGTTTACTGTGATATGTGTGCGGTTTGTAAAACTTTTACACGAGTGACTAAAATCATGCCACGTTTGTGGGAACCTACGAAAAATCGTGACGGAAAGAAAAAAATGGAATCGTTTTCTCTCTCTACCTCTCTCTCTCTCTCTCTCTCTCTCCCTTTTTCTCTTATTCGTGTAATACGACAAAATTTGCATAAAACTTTTATTTCTTTCTTTCTTTCTCTAGGTTGGACGTATGTACGAAAAGCATAATAAAAGAACGACCACGAAGTTTCGAAATAACGAGAGACGACACCAAAACTCGTGTTCGTTTTCTCTCTCTCTCTATCTCTCTTTCTCTCTCTCTAACTCTCTTTTTCTATTTTTTTTACTCTCTCTCTCTCTCTCTCTCTCTTTCACACATACACACACAAATAAAAACATACGCGTTCGCGCGCGTCGGTGGATATTATCAATTTACAAAATTTACTCGGTTCGCGAGAAATTATTCGACCGTAACAAATGCTTGGCCGTTGCTGGAAACGAGATGTTCCACCAGGGTAAAAGAGAACGTTTGAGAAACGAGATAGATATACAAAAAGAGAGAGAGAGAGATAGAGAGATAGATAGATAGATATATATGTGTATATATATATATATATATATATATATATATATATATATATATATAGAGAGAGAGAGAGAGAGAGAGAGAGAGAGAGAGAGAGAGAGAATATATATCATAGAGTTCTTTTTTCAGACAACGCTGTCTTCTTTTCTATAATGCTCATCGTAAAAAATTCAAGTGTAAAAAACACAGCGGGTCAACGAGATGTCGGTCGACATACCTGCTGATCTCGCTCACCGATTGGCTCGAACGGCACCTATAAAGATTGAGTTTCCATTGGTAGCTCTACGTTTTTTTATCTGCGATATTTACGTTTGCTAGAATAACTTAAACGCACGAAAAAAAACGGCTTGATTGAGGAAACGGTTGACCTCTCGCTTTTCCGAAAAGAAAAAGAGAGAGAGAGAGAGAGACGAAGTGAACGTTGAAAATTTCGGTTTGAAGGGATTTAATCACTTTAAGTCATGTTGAATTATACGTGAAAGAGGATGATAAAAAATATGGAAGAAAAAAGGAAAAAAGAAGAAAAAAAGATAAAGAAAATGAGCACCGAAAGAAAAATCTTTAGACTTCGTTTCATGTTAGATAGATAAAGACAGATAGATAGATACAGAAAGAGAAAAAGAGAGAGAGAGAGAGAGAGAGAGAGAGAGTAAGTGAAAAAGAGAGTGAGAAAGAGAGAGTGGAACCTTTTGGAGCGAGAAGCAGTCGGGCAGTTTAATTCGATTTTCTTCCTGCGAATGTAAAACGCGCAGCATCGCGATTTCAAAGAGATACGAAAGGAAAATCCTTCGTAGGACTTCACGAACGTTCCTCTTTTCGTTTCCAATGGCGTCCCTCGTCGTTCGCATTCGCATTCCTGAGAGCCAAGCGTTCTCCTTTTCTTTTTGGTATTTTCAAGGAGGGAGGAAGAAAGGGGGAGAGGGAGAGAGAGAGAGAAAATCGTTCTAGGGCATACTATTGCTTTGGCATCCCACGAATGGGTCGGTAAAATTTCATGTAAAGAAAAACAAAAGAAAAAAGGAATATACATTCGTATATTTCTCGCCATCGTAATCTCTAAGTTTACAGTTTCTCGCGGGAAATTCAAGCTGAATTCAATTCGAAGGTATCGGTGAAAGAAGAAAAGTAAATATACGATAAAATAAGAGAAAAATATCTATCCGATACAGATTGATGCTGAGTAAAGAGAGAGAGAGAGAAAGAAAAGAGGAAAAAGAAAAAAGGTTAAAGGGCTAAACTTTTGCTCTGGTAAAAAGAGAAAAAAGAAGAAGAAGAAAGAGAAGGATAAGAAGAATGCCAAGATTTAAAATAGCGCAAAGGTATCGTATTCCATGGTCCGGAATGATAGATCATAAAGTCTGTTTCACAAACGTTATTGTTGGTGTTATCACCATCACAACCACCACCACCACCACCACTACCACTAGTAGCATCATCACCACTACTACTACTACTATTACTACTAGTAGTGGTATTGCAGTGGTAGCAACAATATTAATAGTGGTAGTGACAGTAAACGATGAAATTGTTAGGTATAGAAGAGAGTATCTACATTTAGGTGACTGCATCTTGGTGTTACTAGTACTATTATTTGTAGTAGTAGAAGTAATAGTAGTAGTAGTAGCAGTAGTAGTAGTAGTAGTAATGGTAGTAATGTTAACGGTGAGGTTAGTAAGTCCAGAAGAGAGTATCTACATTTAGGTGGTTGCACCTTGGTGTAACGTTTCATTGAACGTGCGAGTAGGCGAACGCAAGTAGTGAAGGCTAAGCGAGGATGAGAAGAAGGTGGAGGAGTAAGAGGAACAGGAGGAACACGAGGAGGAGGAGGAGGAAGAGGAAGAGGACTCCGACTCCAGTCAGTAGTGGTTCTCTATCTGTACGTCTCTGGTGAGCCGAGAAACGGAAGGGTCTGTGACCTCGCGGAACGGAGCTATAGGTCAGACTAGGTAGCTACGATAGCCAGCTTAGCTGGCTACGCTCCAAAACACTCCTGCTGTACGCCCCCTATCTGCCATCTCATACAGAGAGAGAGAAAGAGAGAGAGAGAGAGAGAGAGAGAAAGAGAGAACAGCTTGGCTCGCAGAGAAGCTCGCGCGATATTGCGCTTCGTTCTCCTCTACACCCTTACCCTTACCCTTACCCTTACCCTTACCCTTACCTTTACCACTATCACCACCACTACCAATCACCAATACTACTACTCTTCTCTCTTTACTACAGTTATTCCTGATGCCGCGCTCTTACTCTTTTTCCCGCCAAACATGCATCTATAGTTTACTTTTTCTATCCTAGTTCTTATCCTTCCTCTCCTCCTACTCTTTCTATTCCTCCCTCCTTCTACTCGTTCTCCTCTTCTATCTCCTTTTACTCTTCGTCTACATACATATGAGAACTATGACGACGAGCCGATCTCTCTGTCTCTTTCTCTTTTCTCTCTCTCTCTTTCTGTCTTTCTATCTCCCTACTGGCGTGCATTATCTAGCCCTCTTTTCCTACTCTTCTACCTCTCCCTTTGGTCTGCCTCCCTGCCCTTATAACACGTAACCCACGATCGTCCGTTCTCCACCTGTCGCTCCCGACAAACCAACTTTTTTTTATCTCCGACATCTACGTGAGAGTAACTGAATGAGAGAGAGCAAGAGGGAGAGAAAGAGAGAGAGAGAGGGAGAGAGAGGGAGGGAGAGAGAGAGAGGGAGAGGTAGTCCCTCTCGGCGTTGTATATGAAAGTGCTTCTTATCTGTTCTTGCTTCCCTTTTTTATTGTCTTTTTTCTTTCTTTTTTTTTTTGAATTTATTATAGAGATAGAGAAAGAGAGGAAGGGAGAGAGAGAGAGAGAAAGAGAGAGAGAGAGAGAGAGAGAAAGTGTGTTTACAGTGTGTTTTATAAAGTAGTTGGATATGAAATATGCAAAGATGCACTTTCTGGCTTTTTTCCTTCTTTTTCTTTTTACACTTAATTACCAAATTCATAAAAAAAAAAAGAAAATTGTGGAATTTTAGATTTTTCTTTCATTTATCGAAATTCTGTTATTATTGGGATCATAATCAGTATAGTAATTTTTCCCAACAAAAAGCTGCTTTCCTTTGCTTCATATATCATCGTAAAATTAAATGGATTAACGAAGTTAAATTATTCATTAAGAAATTTTTGTTTTCGAGTATTCCGTTAAATTGTTGGATACGATTACATAAACGAAATTGCTATGAGAACGCGAAAAATTGAAATTGGTGAATGAAATTTTGCGTAAAACGTTTCTATTCCATGCGTCTTCCTAAAAGGAGAAGAAGAAGAAGAAGAAATCTTCCTTTTCCCATCCCTTTACTTTCGTGGTTTAAGCGACGTTTTCCATTGGAGAAGACGCTTCAACTTTACTTTTCTTCGAAAATCTTCTTTGAAGTTTCCACGACGTTGTCGCAGTGAATAGGCAGAGCGTATAGGCGTTGAATAATACGATTAACGTTTAAACTTAAACGATTGAACTTCTTACGTTAGACTAAAAGACCTAAAGAAAGAGAGACAGAGACAGACAGAGACAAACAGAGATAGATAGATAGATAGATAGATATATAGATAAATAGAGAAAGAGAGAGAAAGAGAAAGAAAGAGAGAGATAGAGAAAGAGAAGGTATATTTAAGAGAAAGAGACATAAATAAAGAAAGAAACAGTAGGTCTGTATGTGTGTGTATATTGTGTGTATGTATATATATATATATATATATATATATATATATATATATATATAGAGAGAGAGAGAGAGAGAGAGAGAGAAAGAGAAAGATAGAGACACTTAATTCTCTCAAATTCAAATTTGCTGCACGCAAAGTAAGTAGGTACGCGAGGGTTTCCTTCGAAAATAGGAGAATTCCAAGGAACGTTCAACAAAATTAGCGAAGATTTATTTCTACTTGAAAAAGGTATTCTATATACACACACACACACACACCCACATCGTATATATACATATATATATATTCCTCTCTCTATATCTATCTATTCAGTTTAAAGATCGACCTCGTATACCGCATACGTTTATATTTATTATCTTTCTTCTCTTTAAGAACTTTTCCGCAAAACTTCGCGTTCGTTTCTTATCACCGTCACCAACAGTACCACCACCAGTAACAACGCCAACACCATTACCACTACCTACTGGCAGCATCATTACCATCAGCAACACCACCAGCTACCATCACGATGGTGTGGTAAGAGTATGGGTTCATATAAATAGGTCGTAACATTCGCGCGATAGAATTATTATCCGGAATTCATGGATGATATAGCTCGACTCATATCGCACGCTCGCATATGCATGCAAACCTTTAGGTACAACACGAGCAGCCAGTAGTAAGAGAGGTCTGCACACCTTGAACTAAGGTATAGGTAGCTAGGTAGCTAGGTAGCTAGGTAGGTAGGTAGGTTTTAGGTATCTCGCCTATCGAATTTCTAAGCGGGAAACTATTGTCTTACGTTGCATGCTCTACTAAGGTAAAACCTTCTCTCTCTCTCTCTCTCTCTCTCTCTCTCTCTCTCTCTCTCTCTTTCGATCTCTCTCGATCTCTCGATCTCGTTCTCTTACATACTCTCGTACGATCAAGGTGAATTTATCACTCCTATCCAGAGATCCTGCCAGAGATCGCTTTAATTTCCTCTCTAGTTTTATCGACCGAACGATAATCTAAACGAGTTAATAAAGATTCAAAGGTTTTTTTTTGTTTCTTAATTTTTACATCGAACGAGATCTATGTAAATACATACTTACATAGATATATACATACATACGTACGTATCTACGTAAGTACGTATACATATATCTAATAATAATTTGAATAAATTCATTGGACGATAAAATGAAATAAACGGGATATATGTTACCCCGATTAATCGAACGAAAATCAATTTTGAAATCGTGATTGATTAGCCAGAGGAATTGAAGTCGATATGTTAGATAAGTAAGCAACTCGATTTCCTATGGGAAAGTTAGACTTCTTAACTTCTTTTCGATAACTCATACGTCCTACTATTTCAAAAATCATGAACGTTTATCGATCCTAACATCAAAAAGTGGGTCGGCCAAACTTTTATAAGGATTCGCGCGTATTCGATGAGAATATAAGAAGAGGAGGAGGTTAACATTGAAGAAAGTAACTAGGCCAAAAGGTACTAGTATCTACCTCTTAGTAGAATCAAACGATAACTTATATACATACATACGTATGTACGTTTGATTCTTCGATAATACAATATTAATTGTTTCTTTTTTTTTTTAACTAGATACGTCGTACGTGCTTATCATTAAATACATACATATATATATATATAATTATATATATATTTATTTATTATACTAATATACATATATATATACATACACTTATTATACTACTTATATTATTATATTAATAATTAGTTAATATAAATAGTTAATATATAAGTAGTTAATTAAATATTATACTAATAATTAGTATACTAATTATATTACATATATATATATGTGTGTGTGTGTGTGTATATATATATGTATATTAGTATAATAAATAAATATATATATATATTTATTTATTAAAGATATTTTTATATAGATATTTATATCTATATATGTATGTTTAAAGAGAACGACAGTGTCTTCTCTTATACATTCACAATGGGATTCTAGTTCTACGTTCCTCTTTTCGAACGGTGTAATTTGCCGGATTCGCAGCTATGCGAAACATTAGTACATCCTCGGTCTCTGGCATTTGCCAAGGCAGGCTTGGTGTGGTGGCTGGCTCGTCGAGAAGCGCGCGATATTACTTCCTGGCATCTACTTCCGCTACTCTAACTCTCTCTCTCTCTCTCTCCTCACTCTCTCTATTTCTATTTCTCTCTCTCTCTCTCTCTCTCTCTCTCTTTCTCTCTCTCTCACACTCTTTAAAGCCACCTAACGCGTACCACCACCTTTCATATTCTCGCTGGAAGCGAACCGCAACGTTGGCTGCGTTGTTCTTCGCCAGACAAATTTTCACGACTACTGTGTGCGTAGTACCTTTATCTTCTATCTCTTTCTTTCCTTTCTTTTTTGTTCGTTGGTTTGTTTCCTTTCTTTTCTTTTCTTTTTTTCCTTTTCTTTTCTTCCCTCTCTTTTTATCTCCTCCCCCACGTATTCATCCTCGACCGCACACCTCCAATTTGGTTTACATCATTTAACCGTACTTTTCATCATTTTCATAATTCTACGGATAATTAAATACGAATCGTTTTATCATTCCACATTTCCGATATATTTATCGACGATATTGTTTACGGGGTTAAGTTGGGTTAGTATAACATTTTTAATCCCCTTTGATTTTATTAATTCAGTTACGGTTTGATATTGGAAAATATTTATACGATTGTAATTAATGAATTCATTTATACTATTTTATGTAATCGATGCAATTAAATAATTGTTATTAATTATATATGATATAATATGTTTGTTTATCGTAAAAACACCAAAAGGAATGACGCCCAAAGAGGATACTTTAATTTTGTTTCCTTTTAAATATTTCGGTTTTAATTTTTGTTTCTTTTTCTTTTTTTTTTTTTTAAATTATTTTACGATAGAACGATTTCATCAACGCGACGAATATCTTGATAAGAGAAGAAAAAGAAGAAGGAGGAACAAGAAGAAGAAAAAAGAAGAAAGAAGAAGAAGAAGAAGAAGAAAGATTACAAGAGTGTAAAACGATCAATCAAATCCCAAGGATCTATAAATTCCCCCGTTATGTCTGCGTTAAACGGAGCCAGAGCTGCTCGCTCGGTTAAAGAAGGAAAAACGTTTTTCGCGTTTGGAAGATTAATTATAGTTACTCGCGAGCGAGCGAAGGCGTCCAAGCATGTTCGGCGACCATATCGTTGTTAATTAAAAATGGCGGGTAAAAACGTGTGTACGACCATACCAGATAGGGATGTTGAGGCTAACGATTTACTATATAATTTTCCTACTTTCTAAGATATTTAACTGTATCTTTTTAAATGATATTCCTTATAAAATATAATGTTTTTTTTTTTTCAAATATATTTCCTTTGATTATGTTCTATAGATTAATTCAAATATATTTGATATGTAATTTAATGATACTTCTTACTAGTGATTGATTCAAATATATTTAATATATAATTTAATTATATATATATATACATTATAATTTTGAAATATTTAGTAAAATAAATTCATTTAAAAATATAATTAATAATATAATAGATAATCAATAGATAATTAAAACGATATTTAGTAAAAGAAATTAATTTAAATATTTTTAATGGATAAATATATGATTTACTAATATATATTTATTATTAATATATATTTACTAATATATATTTAAAAGAATTTATAAGTAATATTTAATAAAATAAATTAATGTCTTTTTCTTTATTGTTGCAGGACATCTGTATAAATTAATTAATTTTCCCTTAGCGAGGAAGAAGCATTCAAAAGAGAGAAGAACCGACATCCTATGTTGATTCCGGATCAACGTGTTTTGCCAGTCCGAAACAACTTGATTTCTCGTTGCACATGTGATATTGCTTCGTAGTGTTTACCGACGTTTCACTGATGTAGACATATATATGTAACTAGAACACGATATTTACCATAAAGTTTTCCGAAACTCTTTGAACTGCTTTTCGGAACGATGATCACGTCATAGATATATATTATTTTATTGTATAAATTAATTGTACAAATATATTTAGATATAATTATTATCGAAAAAGAAAAAAAAAACAATAAAAAAATGTTAAACTTTTATAAATGACGGTAGATACAAGATTTTGTCCGACACGTAATGAGCCGAAGAAAAGACTGACGGGGATGTGAAACTAAGAAAGCAAAAAAATGATGAATAACCTTGGTCTATAGCTAGATGTGATAAAGAATGATATTTTAGTAGTTTCCAACAGTTATTAAATATGTTTTATGGTATAAGTAAATATATTTGATGTAGATATTATATTAAATAGATATTTTGTAAGTTATTAAATAACTTATATCTTTATGTGTGCGTATAGTTATTGAATATTTTGTATACACATACATATATACATACATATACATATTTTATATATTTTAGATATTATATATATAAAATATGTTATTATATATATAATATATGTAATAATATAATGTATATAATGTCTATAAAAAGAATATATTATTATATATATATAATAATAATATTACTTATACACACATACATATATATATATTTAATAACTAAATATATATATATATATATATATATATATATATATATACATACACATACAATATATTTAGTACATTAGTAGTAATAGTATATTAGTATTATATATATATATATATATATATATATATATATATATATATATATAAATGAAGAATTAAAAGATCTTTGAAGAAGCATATAAAAGCATTTAAAGTTGCAAGTTAAATGAAAACGGTAAAATCAATTGTTAAAAGAGTCGTGTGTTCCACGAGCATAATATTCGACGTTATAACGAGTCTCGTTGAACGGTCATAACACGCGACGTGCTATTTCGCGGGGGTGGCCAATGAAATGGCCGTTTTAAAAGCAACCCCGCGAATCTGTCACGTGCAGAAAGGCATTTCTCTTTCTCTATCTCGTTGGTTGGTTGGTTGGTTGGTTGGCTGGTTCGTTCGTACCTTCGTTCACTCGCTTACTCGCGATATCGCGAGAGCTCATCGCGTGACCGCGTGAACCTACATAATTACGTTAAAGCTCTGACATCGAGAAACCGGAATTCGCAGAATCTTTCCGTAACTTTTTCTCACTTCGTACACGTTCCTCGCTTAATACGATCAACGATATTCGGGCTAACGAGCAAACGAAAAAATTAAGAAATATAAAGTAAAAAGAAAATTTATTAAACATTATCTTCGTAATTTCAATGAAATAATGATATTCGTATCTGCTCGCGGAATAACGAAAATAAATAAATGGACCATTTATTTAGAAAGTAGTGCAAGTCCATTTTTTGTTGTTTTGAGAAAATTAAAGGTTAATGATCAATCGCTATGCAATTTTGTTTATTGGTCAATTTTAAATTAAACAAAGTATTGGCATTTTTTAAGATATTAAATATTAATTAGTTATAAATATTAAGTTTATACTAAATTAATCACAAATTATGTAATATCTCTTTTTTTCAAAATGGACTTACATCACTTTCAAAATAAACGGTTCATATATTAAGTGAATCTTCATTATATTATGTTGTTAGTCGTAATTAGCTTTAAAATGGTAACGCATTAGAGAATATAATGAGATTATATATTTACTTCGTAACCATTATCGGTTAAGCTATCTAAATCCTCCTAAATACTCTGAACTATTAACAAGTCGTGTATCTATCTTTCTCTTACGTCGATGATCTTTCTTCTTTGGTAAAATATTTGACTTAGTTTTTTTCTTCTAATTTCGGACACGTTTATTTTAATGCGATCGATGATAATCTGGTTTTAATGAGCTGACTATAGGAAATATAATACATACACATATACATACATTTTTGTATGTGTTTATATGTACCAATACAATAATAAAAAAAGAAGTATGAAATAGAAAGAAAGAAATAGTACAGATATATTTTACTATTATAGTAAAATATTAGAAATATATTTTATTCTTGCTTTATTTTATATTATTACAGCACCAAATGTATACTATTTTATATATATATATTTTTTTCGTTTTCTCTATTATATTATTATATAATAATATTTCTATATATCTACATATTTTTAGTTTAATATTATAATAAAAAATAAGTATATTTATTTATAAACAATAGTAAAAATATATTTCACTCATTTCCTTTCAATATCTTCGTCTGTTTAAAATTAACGAGCTACCGAAAAGATATATTACGATCTTTCAACCCGTCAAGAAATTCATTTAGTTAGCGAAACTTATCGATTAACATCTATTGAAAAATGTCAAAGGACGATATATTTTCTACAAATAATATCTTCAAAATAGATAAAAGAAATTGAAAAAAAAAACCAAGAAGAAGAAAAATCAAACGTTTTAATTAAAAGAATAGATCGCGCATTGTTCTTCGAGAAATAAATGGATACTAGAACGTTCGTTTACTACCGATCGCGTTCCAGTTCCCGGTAAATAAAGAAAAAAAAAAAATAATAATAAAACAAAATAAAATAAAATAAAGTAAAACAACAAAACAAAAAAAAAGATAAAAAATTCAGACTTATCACGTTAAATCGTGATCGAGCAAAATTGTCAGTTTAGCTAATCTCACAAAAAATTATCCGGAACGATCGTTTTCATTCTATATACAGATCGATGTTGTTGCTGTCGATTCTCTCGAATATCTCGATTTGAATATTGTCTCGCTTTCTACTGTTTACCCGAGGCTATGCAACCCCCATATTATCTGCCTTTCCCTCCGTGACCTGACGTATAGCAGAATGTGAGAGAGAGTGAGACAGAAACACATATACATACACAGGCAGAGAAAAAGAGAGAGAGAGAGAGAGAGAGAGAGGGAGAGAACAGAAACAGAATGTGTATGTATGAGACACATACAGACAAACAGACAGACAGACAGACAGACAGACAGACAGACAGACAGACAGACAGACAGACAGAGAGAGAGAGATAGAGATAGAAAAAAAATCGCTCGTGGTAGGGTGAATCGTCATTGGCAATTATTGCATGCGCCACCGCGAACGAGCCACCCTTTCTCGTCCCATTGCTCCTTCTCTACCCTCTGACCCTCTTCTTCCCTTTTCCCTACTATTCTCCTACTACGACCGCCAACACCCAACCAACCAACCACCCACCCACCCACTCTCCCTCTCTCCCCGTCGCACGATCAATACCCGCGATAATTTCGTTGCCGGGAGCGTTATATCCGCGCTTAAAGTCCGACGACATTGATAAAACGCGTTCACTACCAACCCACCCCTCCCACCCGCTACATCCCCATACTCTCTCTCTCTCTCTTTCTCTCTCTTTCTCTCTCTCTCTCTCTCTCTCTCTCTCTCTCTCTCTCTCTTTCTCCTTCTCTTTTTCGCTGCACTTCGTTCTCCATAGAGTTCTAGCGATAAATAAATTAAAACTATTAGCCGTCGGCATAACGAACGCCACTCGACAAAGGCCACTGTGATTAACGTTCTTCTCTCCCATAGTAGCACGATAACATTGCGATCTCTCAATCCGCATGCTCCAGTGAAATAATTCGTTAGCCCGGTAAATTCAAAAACTTTCCAAATCGTACCAAATACGCGTATCTAGGTATATTGCACTTGTATATGTTTATATCTGTATAAAAGAGCGAGAGAGAGCGAGAGAGAGAGAGAGAGAGAGAGAGAGAGAGAGAGAGAGATTTAGTCGTATGCTTTCCAAATTTCCAATACTATATATATATATATATATATATATATATATATATATATATATATAGTATGGGATTGTTAAGAAATAGATTGTTAATCGCATTTTTCGTTTGAGATTATTCGTTAGAGCGATAAGTTTGAAAGTTTCGAAAAGATTATCGTTCGGTATCGAACGGTATTGAATTTTTCAAGAATGTTATATATATTTTTTTCAATACATATGTGATATCAAAATATACATATATATGTATATGTATGTATTTATGTATGTATGTATATTTGTAAAAGTACGCTTATAAAGATATCTACTAAAAATTTATAAATCTATCAGTTTTGTGCTTAAATATTAAAACGAATAATTTGTAATAAAGTATATGTAACTGTTATTCGCATCTTTCTAATTTAACAATTCGTTTAGATTAGAATTTAAATCGGATTAAAATTGAAAATGAAAAACAATCGTCATTAACTTTTCGGACGACACGATACATTATCGTTTTTAAAAGCAACGAAGTTTGTTTTTTCTTTTTTACCTTTTTTTCTTTCCTTTTTTTTTTTATGCGTTAGAATATATCCGCGGATTATCGACATGCCGTGCAACAAACAGTTTAAAATTGATCGGTCCTTTAAATCTCGCATTAAACACGTTCGATCTTTGAATACTACACGTCATATATAGAACACCTACATCTGTATGTGTATACATATATATATATATATATATATATATATATATATATATATAGCGTGATAAAATTCAAAATTGTAAAACAATTATTAATCAACACGAAATAATTATCATCTTTATAGAATATAGTAATTCTCTCTCTCTCTCTCTCTCTCTCTCTCTCTCTCTCTCTCTCTCTCTCTTACATATTAATTAATAATATTTCAATTTTAAACTTGGAATGATCGATCGATTTAAATCTCCCTCGCTCTTTTCAGATTCGCAAAACGGTTGATCCCGAAATATCGTAACAAATCAATCCATCCTATTTCGTCGCAGCGTTTGCGCGACTTGTGAATTGAAATCCGAAGAGATTTGTCGGGTTTCGTATAAAGGGGTTCGTGAGAGGACGTGAGCGATTCAATTTTTAGGTCGAGCTCGAGTACGAAGACAACGAGTTTGAAATATTGTTTTCATGTACCTTCTCAAACATTAGAGAAAAATAGAGAAAGAAAATATTATATATGTATGTAAATACACGTATCTAGGTATATTGCGCTTGTATATGTTTATATCTGTATAAAAGAGCGAGAGAGAGAGAGAGTTAGTCGTATGCATAAGTAAACAAATTGCACGATGCATCGTTCGAAGCGCGAAATGCGTTGAACAAATCGCCGGTACGAATAGATAACGATTATCTCTTCTTTCTCACGCTCTCTCTCTCTCTCTCTCTCTCTCTCTCTCTCTCTCTCTCTCTCTCTCTCTCTCTCTGTCTCTCTCGTTCTGTCAGTAGTAGCGTGATGTCCGCCCCGATGTCAGCCGTAACTGGAAATCGCGTTTAAAGGCAGGGCCGCGGGTAAATGCAGGAAAAATACGAGTCACCGAGCCAGTAAACAGCCAATCGATCGATCTCGCTTCGCGGTGAGTCGTGTGCTAGGCAAAGCGGATCAACCATTTCGTTCCGACACGGTTCGTTCGAATATGTCACACGCAAGATTTTATATATATATATATATATATATATATATATATATATATATAAAATATACGATGTATATAAAATATTTTATATACGTATATATATATCTATATATTCTTCTTTCTTTTCTTTTTGATTTACGTTCTTTCTTTATGTCTAGAAATCTTGAAAAGAAGAAAAGAAACGAAGTTTTTACTTGGCTCTACTAATCTCCTTACTAAAAGTTTCTTTCTGTAAAAGATTAAAGAAAAATATTAATAATAAAAAAGAAATTTGATATAGTTATTAAATAAATATATATATATATATTTTTTTTTTCTTCGTTTTCACGTTTACGTTCACGTTCTTTTTTATATCTAGGAATTTTAAAAAGAAAAGAAGAAAGAAAGAAGTGAAACATCGGATTGAAGTTTTTACTTGATCCCTTACTAATCTCTTTAATAAAAGTTTTTTATTCCTTAGAAAGAAGAATGTTAAAGAGAAATATCAATAATAAAAAAAGAAAACAAAAAACAGAAATTCGACGTCATTAAAGAAATTAAATTAATTGTTATACCAACGATTACGATTACCGTCTAATAAATATATTAGATATATAATTTGTCTTTTATATTTTCATTCATATACGTTCGATTGTAAACGCATATGCTAAAGAAAAACAATAAGTGACCGTTTCGATATATTTCTAATTTATTTATTTATACATATATATATATGTCTATATATATATTTTTTGGATGACTGTCTAGTAATAAACTTCGACGTGTGTAATATTAAAAATAAAAACAATATATTGTCGTATGTCGTTTCCTACGTTTTTATTACGAGACGTTATCTTTGATCAAGCGTGCTTTTCCGAGAACACCGTAGCAAACTCATCGTTCATTCGGTATGATACCTATTAATGTCCCTGATATCTCGCAAAAATAACGACGTATCCGCGTTAGTTCCTAGTAGGCAAACTAGATAACAGAAGAAATATTTTACAAGATAACGAATCGTCAGATAAGATATTACTTTCGATTTCAAGAATTTCTTTATCAATTAATTTATTCCAAGATATTTTATCTCGCATAGATTACGTCGATCATTAGCAATATATATATATATATCCGTTCAATTCATTACTTAAAAATAAATCTGTATACTCAGCGAAAAAAAAATAACAAATCGAAACGATGAATGAAGGATTACAAGGACTCTTAGAACACTATACGATTGATGATAGAATCGCACGAATTTTTTTTTCCTATTTTTTTTTTTTTTTTATATAGATCGAAAGCATATAGTCACAAAAGTCACGAAAATGTAAATTAAAAATGCTATGGAAAGCTGGTGTGACCTTGAGAAATCATACGAGAGAAAAAGACAGAAAAAGAATGATAAAATCTTCGTTTTATTTTTGTTATATAAAAATTAAATTTTAATAAAATAATGATAATAAGTGATAATACTAATGAAATCAAAACGATGAATAATTATTATTCATTTATGATAATTTTATCGGTCAAATGATTTAATAAGATGATTGGAATCAAGTTGACAGGATCACACGTGCTGATTTTTATTATATTCCGTATAACAATAAAATTCTAATGCCTAATCCATTATCAATTTTCAATCGAGAGATACAAGAATAAGATCATGTATATTTAAAAACTAATTAAAAGCTAACTAGAATTGTCAAAAGTGACAATGTTATCTTTGAGACACCAGTCGAAACATTATCAAATTCTAAATGTTTAGATTTTCACGCTGACCAAAATACGAAAGAAACAAAGTTGATTCATAGCAGTTATCGAAATGAAAATGAATACTGTTTCAATGCAATTTTTTAAATTTATGCATCGACAAACAAAATTATTATAAATACAATGGATAATTATACATTGCCGTTAGTATTATCATTTATAATCAATAACTTATTATAATTAATTTTTATATAATAAAATAACAATAAAAGTATCGTCATTCTCTTTCTCTCACTTTTCTTCTTTCCTTTCTTCCGCCTTGTACGATTTCCCAAGGTCAGACCAACTTTCAATGTCATTTTCAATTTATATTATCATGACCTTTGCGACTATATGTATGATATATATATATAAAAAAAAAAAAAAGATAGAAAGAGAAAAGAATATCTGTGTAATTCCATCGTCAATTAAATAGTGTATTCCTTGTTAGTTTAATCATAGTTATATGTGTCATCGTGACCGATTAAAATCGTTTGAAACGTATGAATCATTTCCGTTTATAATTCAGTGCTATATTGGACTCGATCGATCTTGAATTTTTATCAGAATTATCTCCCTCTTTATCTTTATCTCTCTCTCTCTCTCTCTTTCTCTCACTCTCACACATTTTCCACATCGGTGATTCTTAACCCTTAACAGAGCCCTTCTATTTCTTGAATTATGAAGCTGGCGCCCCTTATCCGGAAGCACTCGAGAGGCTCGCCGCTTAATTTGTGTATTCGATGATTTATCTCGTGAAAAAATCTGACGTATCTCGTAAGAGCTTAGAGGGTGAGACACGGAGAGAGAGAGAAAGAGAGAGAGAGAGCTCGGCCCCTTTGCGCCGAGGAAAGCAGTACAGTCCTCTAACACGGATGAGAATTAATGTATACGTCGTGGCTCACGTACCAAACCCCCTTCACCTCTTTCTTTCACATGAATATATACATATATATATGTGTATATATATGTATATATATATATATATATATATATATATATATATATAGGCGAATATATAGTACCTACCTAATATTTTATCTAGTCACTTGATAAAAGTACCCTCGTGCAATGGCACTTCACTCTGGGCTTGAAAGAAAGAAAGAAAGAAAGAAAGGAAGGAAGGACGAAAGGAAGAAAGAAGGAAAGAACGTAAGCTATGAGAAAGAAAAGAGATAGAGGAAAAGATTTTAAGAAAGAAGAAAGTCTAAGTGGGATGGGAAAGGGCTAGGGACTTGCGAAATTTCAGCAGGAAGACCACGGATATCCCAGTAGTACGTTACAACTATTACGTGTTTCCGACAGGAACGAAAGAGAGAGATAGTGAGAGAGGGAAAGAGAGAGAGAGAGAGAGAGAGAAAGAGAGAGAGATACAGATAGACAGACAGACAGACAGATAGACAGAGACAGAGACAGAGACAGAGAGAGAAAGAGAGGAGAGAGAGAGAGAGAGAGAGAGAAATGTATAGATACGTAGTCCATATATGTATTTCGTGTACATAGATATGTACATACATACATATATATGTGTGTATATATAGATATATGTGTACCATGAGAAAGAGTGAGATGGAAGATGAGGTTGCGGTGGAGTAGAGTAAAGGGGGACAATGAAGCGAGCCGATTAATTATTCCAATTAACCACGAGTGTCCCCGGTGATTCTTTTATTTAAGCGAAATGACGTGGTTACCCGCATACAGATACATACCCGTGTACATACACGAATGTGAATTTACTATATGCATTTCTACGTATGTATTATATATATATATATATGTTCGTATCTCTCTGTGTATGTATATACATATATACATATATATATATGTACATATATATTATGTATGTATATATTGTACATGTATATATCTTCATACTATGCAACGTGTTAACATGATATTTTTGTATATATATGAAACTCTCTCTCTCTCTCTCTCTCTCTCTCTCTATATACATATATATATATATATATATGTATATATATATGTATGTATATATATGTATATAGAGATACCCGTATGCATACATATATAGGGTAGCATGACTAGTATCTAGTCGTACAGGTCTCGCTGCGTGCCACCGTGACAGGTGCTTCCCGCGGGAGATACGAATAAAAGACTAGATGAATACACTCTACAATGTTCTCTCTTTCTTCCTCTCTCAACACATACACTCTCTATTGCGAATCTCTTTCTCTCTCTCCCTCTCTCTCTCTCTCTTTCTTTCTATCTCTCTTTGTTTCACTCGTTCTCGCACATACTAACATCACTTATCCGACCTTTACGAAACAGTTTGTTCTACGTGAATTTCACGCTTCTATGTAATACTACAAAATAGTATTACAAAGTATCTATCTTTTTTCTCTTTCTCTCTTTCTCTTTTCCTTTCTCTTCCTCTTTTTCATGGACGACGAAGTTCATGAAATTAGATTGGACAATTAATAAGAATTATTAAATATTTCTGATATTTCATGAAAATTTTCGATTCGTTTTAAAATACACGTAACTGTGTATTCGTGTGAATTCATTTCACGTAAGAATTTCATGCTTCAACGTGATACTGCAAAATTGTATTACATAGAGACTATTTTTTTTTCATGGACAATAAAATTCATGAAATTGATGATAGCATTAATAAGAATTATTGGAGTTTGGTATTAAAATAAAATTTGTCGATTCGTTTGAAAATACGCGCTACTGTGTATCCGTGTGAATTTGTTTCTCATAAGAATTTCACGTTTTCACGAGATTCTACGAAATGATCTTGCATAGTGTCTATTTTTTTTATGGACAATGAAATTTTCAAAATTAGATGAAACAATTAATAAGAATTATTGGACCCCGATATCTAAATAAAAATTTATTCGATTCGTTTGAAAATACGCGCCACTGTGTATCCGTGTAAATTTATTTTTCATAAGAATTTCACGTTTTCACGAGATTCTACAAAATGATCTTGCATAGCGTCTATTTTTTTTATGGATAATGAAATTTTCAAAATTAGATGAGGCAATTAATAAGAATTATTGGACCCCGATATTTAAATAAAAATTTATTCGATTCGTTTGAAAATACGCGTTACTGTGTATCCGTATGAATTTATTTTATGTAAGAATGTAACGTGATGCTACAAAATAATTTTACATAATATTTATCTCATTTTTTTTCTATTCTTTTCGTATCTTTTTGAATAACGAAATTCATGAAATTAGATGAGACAATTAATAAGAATTATTGGTACTCGATATTTAAACGAAAATTTTTGATTCGTTTTAAAATATGCGTCACTGTGTATTCGTGTAAAGATAAACGTATTCGTTATGCGTGTTCACGTTTATATTGCGAAGGTCCACCGTAGAAGGTAGCGTGAGAATGAATTTTAATAACTCGTTGTGAATCGAAGTCACGAACGACATGCGATTTCTTTCACGTAGTTGTTATTTCTATTTTTATTGTGTTGTTGTTATTGTTGCTCTTCGAAAAGTAATGCGAAACTATGTCCTTGCTTTTTTCTTCTTACTCTCTCTCTCTTTCTCTTTCTCTTTCTTTTTTTCTCAGTCTCTCTTTTAAATTTTCAGACGACTGATGTCATCGACTAATCGACGGACTGGACAATTGATTAAAATATTTAATACGTTAATAAGAGACTGTTTTGTTAATTAACATTCATCTTTTGCGATTGAGTTTTCTTTAAATTAATTTACGTATGTATATACGTAATATTCTGCGTGAAATTTTTGATATAAATCGGATATTACTAGGAACAACAATTGATTTTTTATTAAAATTTTTCAATTATAAATTTGATATTAATATGAATTTAATATTATATAATGTACAATATAAATAAATATGAATTTTTATTATTGTAAATTTGTAATGATAAATTATATTGAATCTCATGATTAAATAAGACTATATTCTCTTATCGATAATGAGATTGTCTCATTGGTGGTCTCATAATGCATTCGATTGCTCATAAAAATTTGTTAGTCGGTTAAAAATATTTAATTTTCGATTAGTTAATAATTAGAAAAAATTGCAAGATAAAAGTAACGAGATATATTTTAAGAAATATAATAAACTTCGCTTCTATTCGTATCCGTTTTAATACAGTTATTCGGAAATTTTTATTTTTATCAATTAATGCAACGATAATGACTTAATTCGATCATTAATATTCGAAATAATAATTTTCATGTGCATATTATAAATAGAAAGAATACAGATTTTCTTTATTCATTATTCTTATTCATTATTCTTTATTTTTTATTGATTATTCATTTTTCATTATCTTTATATATTACTCTATTTCTTAGCCAAAATTAGAATTATTAATATTAATTATTCATTTTCGTCATACAGGGCACGCTTCTTATTTTAAACTATTATCAATTAAAATTGCGTTATCGAACGTTTTTTTATTCACTGACATTCGATTTAATACGCAGTACGTTTATAAATTTTCTCGGCGATATTCGATCAACGTATTATTAAAAAGAGGAAGAGGAAAAAAAAAAGAGAAAAAAATATTAAACAACGAAATAAAAATATTCGAAATAATTAAGTTAGACGAGTAAATAGAAATAAACAAGTCGAGTAAATATATTATAATTATTATAATTATCATTAAATAGAGCCGAATATTTTTTCTCTAATTTTTTTCTCCTTTCTCTTCTTCCTCTTTTCTTTCGTTTCTTTATATATATATATATATATATATATATATATATATATATATATATATATATTTATCCATACCTAAATGTGTAATATTTAATATAAAGAGCGTTGTAAAAGAGAGAAGCATACTTTTCATACCGGCTGCCAAATAAAATACTCTATCCTTTCTTGGTGTATCATCGATATTGCCTGAGAAGAAAAGCCACAACGATGGCTTTCAAAGAAAATCGAGAAAATCGCTGTTGTGTGTGAACACGCGTGTATGTGTATATATCACGATCATACATTTATATTCTCTCTCTCTCTCTCTCTCTCTCTCTCATGTATATATATATAATATATATATATATATATATATATATATATATATATTTGTGTAGGTATTCCTTTGGTTTCTTCACAAAGCTATTTCCAGTGAGTACACTCGGTACTTTCAGTCTCTTCGTAGATCGTTTCATCGGTATTATTCGTTATAAGAATAATTTCGACGAGAAAAAAAAAAGAAAAAGAAAACAAAAGGAAAAAAAAGGAGAAAGAAGAAATAAGTAAATAAGAAAAAACAAAATACAGAAAGAAAGAAACGAATTATAAAGAAAAAGAAAAAACCAAAGAAACAAAATATGATCCCCTTCCCCTCTCTCTCTCACTCTTTTCCTTTTTTTTTTTTTGTAACCGAAGCACGCTTGACGAGCGACAGCAAGAGAATTGTTTGTAATAAAGCGAACGCTCTAAGCTCTAATTAAATTTTCTTCAGTTCAAATAAACACGGCTAAGGAAAATATTTGCTGGCCGATCCCCCATCCTTCACCCCTCTTCTACCTCACTCTCTCTCTCTCTCTCTCTCTTTCTCTTTCACCTCCTACCCCTAGCAACCCGCGTGTTCGAAACAAATACATTGTTGTAACTGGAGTCGGTGTACTACGAGGTACTGTAAATAAACCAAGTGGATATTTAACATTTATGACGTGCTGTCGAGTCGATGATTCGCGGAGTTCTATTTTCCGTTCTATTTAACGTCTCTCTCTCTCTCTCTCTCTCTCTCTCTCTCTCTCTCTCTCTGTCTCTCTCTCTCTCTCTCTCTCTCTCTCTCTCTCTCTCTCTCTCTCTCGTTTTATCTCTCGTTTTTTCTATGTCTGTTTTTCTTTTTTTTCCCATTCATCGTTTGTACTTGCTATTGCGTTTTCAACTTTGTTCGTTCATTTCTTGCATGAAAATATTTCTACCCGCTGATAGGATAATTTACCTATCTTTTTTTTTATTCTTTCTCTCTCTCTCTCTCTCTCTCTCTCTGTCGCTCTGTCTCTCTGTCTCTGTCTCTGTCTCCGTTTTTCTATCTTTTTTTCTATTTCTTTTCTTTCGTAATACGATAGAACAATTTTTATTATTATTATTTTTATTATTATTATTATTATTTATTATTATTATTATTATTATTATACGTTAATTATTTTTATTATTTATATTAATATTAAAAATATTTCTATTCTTTTACTCGTATTTTTAATTTTCATTACGAAACGATCGATATAAATTATTCGTTGAATTTGTAAAATTGTACGAAAACGTAGTGTGCAAGTTAAATTTGTTGACGAAGAAAAGAAGAAAAAAAAAGGAAGAAAAAAGAAGAAAGAAAAACCATATGACACGGATGAGAGGCTAATTAGATCCTTTAAGTGATGCTCGAGAGAGAAGTTGTAAGTTTAAAAATTATACGTTTGCCTTCATTAAAATGAAAATTCGTGACTACGTTTTATTCTTTACGCTGTTCGTTGACACTGTGACCTATTTAAATCTGTAGAAAAAGCAAAAAAAAAAAGAAAAATAAAATTAAACAGACAAACAAAAAAGAAGAAAAAAAGAAATGAAAAGGAAAAAAAAATATATTCGCTGCTTGCTTCGCTTTTGAATTTTCTCAATCGTTTGAACGCGGTTCTTCGTTCGCCATATTTCTTCGACGTTTCCATGCTCGGCTTAAATAAATTCTCAAAGGTGATGACACGACAGCTAGTAAAAACACGAATCTTCCGTATAAAAAAAGTAGAAAAAAAAGAGGCCTTAATTCAAAATACAATCACAAAATTGTATATTCACGAAATTGAAATAGAATTGACTTCGATTCCAATTCATTATCGAAAAAATTAATCGAATAATTTCTAACTGCTTGGTCGAGCGAAATCTTTTTCAAAATTTATTTTCTATCAGAAATGTCAGTTTTTCTTTATTATCAGATTGTTTTTCTTTTCTTATTTTATTTAATACGAATTAAATTATTAATAAAATATCCTTTGATTCTTAACAATATAAATAGGAATGTATTCCTGAAAAAAATTTGCAAATTTCTTTCTCCGGCGAATCTAGATTGCTCGTTAGCGAAAAGAACGACGCCGTATTAATTATTTGAAATTTTCTTTTTTTTTTCTTTCTTCCTTTTTTTCTTCTTTCTTTTTTTTTCTTTCTCTCTCTCTTTTTTTTTTCATCAAAATAATGAGGTATACTCGCAGCGGTGCATCGCTTTTTCCGAACTTAAAGTTTATATTCGTTCGAGTCTAACTTTTACCGTAAAATATTACGTAATTTATCGTGTAAATAAAACTTTGTTTATTCAACTTATGTACGATAGATTAAGCGACATTTAAGAAATAGTTAGTTTATAGTACCTATTACCCGTTTTATGTCTCTTTCTAAGAAAAATATGAGTCCTATCGACGATATCTGTTAGTGAAAACGAAAAAAAGAAATAAAATGAAATACAGAAAACGTCAATATTGTTGGTATAATTTTTTCTATGTTTTTAAATATTTTCAATAATATCGTATTATTTATACAAATAGAAAATATACTAAATATAATATACGTTATGCTACGTGTTACAATGAAATTTAGTTTCTTTATTTATACCAGAAATTTTTTATAGTATAAAAATATTAATTTCATAAACATTCGATTATAAATTAATTTCTCGGATCATCGAAATTGATCATCGGATCTATATCCTAATGATATATAATGTTTCATATAAATAGAAAATACGTCGTTACGCACCGTCTACAATAAAATTTAGTTTCTTCATTTACCAGGAACTTTTTATAATGTGTAAAACAATTAATTTCACGTACTTTTTCTACTATAAATTGATTTCTAATAATTTCGAATCTATATTCCAATATATGTAATGTTTCACATAAATAGAAAATACATCGATACGTACTCTGTACTGTAAAATCTAGTTTCTTCGTTTATTAGAAACTTTTTG
>NC_066603.1:3832500-3895000 GCF_905475345.1 Vespula vulgaris
TAAAAATCGATATCAAAAAAACAAATTCTTTTGAGAAATATTTTCCAGCATCTTGTTTCAGAATTGGCGTGTCAAAACTATACGATCCCAATGAAATCGATTTAGTGTTCGAGATATCGTTGAAAAGAAGGAAAGAAAAAAAATATATATTATATATAATATATAATATAATATATATATAATATAATATATACAATATATATATATATATATATATATATATATATATCGAAATAGTTCGGAAAGGGTTCGAAATTTTGAGAAGAAGAGAAAAGCTGTTCGGAGACGAACTTTGCAAAATCTTTAGTACACTCCAAAGGAAGAAGAAGAAGAAGAAGAAGAAGAAGAAGAAGAAGAAGAAGAAAAAGAAATAAAAGAAGACGAAGTAGTGTAGTAACACTAGTGCTAGGAGAAAGGAAAGAGGAAGAAAAAGTGAACGAGAATACTCGGAAGAGAAGTAGAAGATGAAGCAAAGGTATGACCCGGCATTCGGAAGCCATATTGCCCGGCGTGACTCGAATGGAAGTCCGGCCTCGAATTTTCGAGCTGGACGTGAGAATTAGGCTTCCGGCGGAGGTTTGCGACGCGGTCGACGAGTTCGTTCAACATTCCACCTTCTTCTACCACTTTTCTCTCTCTCTAGCTATCTTCTCTCTCTTTCTCTCTTTTTCCTTTTCTATCTAGGTACATATTAGGTACGAGAAAGAGAGAGAAAGAGAGAGAGAGAGAATCGTGAACCTTCTGCTTTCCACAAGACCGGGAAAATATTTTACTCCTTCCGGCACTGTGTTTTCCTTTTCGATTTTTCTTTTTCTTTTATTTACGAGCTACATATTTCGTGATACTACGTGAGTAATCTATTATTTAATTTGACGATTATTTTTCAATTGTTCTGATTATTTGTTTCTCGTTCTTTTTTTTTTCTTTTCCTTTTTTTTTTGTTAAGACGGTAATAGCATTTTTCTTGTTCTTGTCTTTTCTTTTTTATTTTTTATGAAGTTTATTATCTTCTTTTTTTTCTAACGATACGGGAATTGTGACGATTATTTCTCTTTCCCTCTTTCTCTCTTTCTTTTTTCTTCAAGATGTAATGATAAATTTTATAACGTTTGTTATACTATTTTACAGTTTATTATACTATTCTAAATAAATTGATTATTAATAACCATTTGATATTTATCGATCATTTGTTTCTCTTTCGTATTTTTTATGAAGATGTAATTATACTTTTTCGAACATTTATTATATTGTTTTTTTTCTTATATAATTATATAATAATATTTTGTCTTATTTAAAGTATTGATTTCGTTAATTATTGTTTTATTCATTTATATTTATTATGTATTTTTATAAAGTAGATCAATGATATCTTCGTTACTGCGGTAATTAATTCTGCTTTTATTTCTTTCATTATCTTCGAGATAATATTATTTTTAAACAATTCATAAATTACGTCGACGATATTTTTTAAAAGAAATAATACTTTTTGCAAAATGTAATAATACTTTCTTATAACAATTGTTATATTTCTTTTTTAATAAACTATTGATGTTTACATTCTGACGATTATATCTGTCTCTCTCTCTCTCTCTCTCTTTTTCTCTTTCATTTTCTTCAAAGTACAATATTATTTCTTCAAATAAACTAATGATTCATGAAATATATAATGTACATATATAGTGTATATATATATTGTATGATATACCAACGTAATACGTTTCTCTTTCACTTCTTTGCCCTTTTCAAAATTTAATAATATTTCTATTAACAATGATTATTTTTCATTTGCAATAAAATAAAACATTTCATTTTGGATTATTTGGACAAAAGAGGGAAGACTGACGGAAAAATGACAGTTTCTTTTACGCGATACCGTAAAACGATACGAAAGGTAGGTAGCTGGATACGTTTCGAAGAGAATGTCGATCCCTTTGTCGGTAAAATAGGACTCAATTTTATGGATCATATGCGTTACACAGAAAGAGTATGGTGGAGAAAATGGGGGTGAGAGAAAGAGAAGTAAATACGTAACATACACGCTCACAAAGAGAGAGAGAAAGAGAGAGAGAGAGAGAGAGAGAGAAGCGTGCAGACATCAACGGCAGAAGGCTGCAAGGTCTGTCGTTGACACGGCACGTCCATATTTTCCGATATGATATTCGATTATCTCGATATTCCCGTCGACAAAAGTGTTTATTCTATTACCTACTACTACGTCCTACGATATTACGTTCGGAGATCGCCTATCGCAAAGCCTGGTTTCTTTAGAAGCTTCACCTATTTTTCTTCTTCGTCGACAGGCACACATACAAACATACACGCATATCTATATAGTTATATAAGTACCGGTCGAATAAGCGGTACGTTTCTCTCGGAATAACAAAAAAAGAGAGTTTGAAAATGAATTTTTCTAAAATTGTAGAATTATCTGGAAGATATATAAATATATTCGAAAAATATAATAAATCTTGGTAACATAGTTATGCGACGTTTGCTCGATAATTATTTTAAAATGAAAATTATTATTAGTTAATCGTTTAAATTCAATATTTATCATAAAAATTGAAATAGTGAGAAAGAAAGAAGAGAATTCAACCATGTATGTGTGTGTGTGTGTGTGTGTATTTTATCAATGGTGACCTAGAAAAGGAATGAAATTTTTTTGATATCGATAGAAACATTATTTTGCTTCAACTGTTTCTACTCGTCAAGAGAAGATGTACAATCAGAGAGAGAGAGAGAGAGAGAGAGAGAGAGAGAGAGAGAGAGAGAGAGAGAGAGAAAGAGAGAGACAAAGACAGAGAGATGAGATTCAGGGCAGAACTCGATGTAATAACACTACTTGTTCTTTCATGACAACTTGTTCCGCAGGACGGAAGTGCTTTTCATTTGTTATGCAAATATACAATGTTTCGCGCTTGAAAATCAAGGAAAAACGATGGTGGTCAAACATTTAAATGCACCACACTGGACGAATACGTGAGGGGAGATACTGTGGGTCACGAAAATATTCAGACACCTTTTGGAATTGAATAACTTTTTTATTTATTTATTTATTTATTTTTTTATTTATTTTTTTTTTAGACCAAGCAAAACGCTCTGAATTTTTGAGTAAATATGAAGGTATTAGTATTTCATATGGTGTATGTAAAGAGTTGAAAAAAAGAGAAAAGAAAAAAACAAAATAAAAAAAAAGAAACCAAAAAATAGAAAAATGAAATTAAGAAAAAAAAACGAAACGACACAAAAATTAATAAATTGCATATGTTTATTTGATAAAAAAAAAAAAAAAAGAGAGAGAGAAAAAGGAAAGCAAAGAAAAATAAAAAAGATCTGCGATAGAGAACTTCGAAAAAAAGGTCAGTTTTGTTATAGCCGATACAATCAAAAAGTAATTTTTAAAATTTTCACGTATACACTTCATATAGCATATTAATTTCTTCCTGCTCGTTCCAAAATGCAAAAATTTCAGAAAGAGAAATCGAAAAATAGAAATCTAAAATTTTTATTCAAATTCTAATGATTTCAAATGGTTATCACATTGAAGATCAAAATCTATCAAATAAATTAACAAAAATAAATTCTCATATTATTTTGCTTTATTTTATTTACTTTCATATTTCTTTTCAATTCATAATATGAAATTTCAGAAAGATCAAAGGAAACATAAAAATCCAAAATTTTTATTCGAATTCCGATCAATTCGAATCGTTATCACGTTGAAAATTAAAATCCATCGAGCAAATTAACAAAAATAAATTCTCACCTTATTTCGTTTTATTTTCTTTACGTTCACATTTCTTTTGAATTCATAATATGAAATTTCAGAAAGATCAAAGGAAACATAAAAATCCAAAATTTTTATTCGAATTCCAATCAATTCGAATCGTTATCACGTTGAAAATTAAAATCCATCGAGCAAATTAACAAAAATAAATTCTCACCTTATTTCGTTTTATTTTCTTTACTTTCACATTTCTTCTTACATCATAATTTAAAATTTTTTCCGACTGAAACAACGCATAAATTAAAAGTTGCGAACGACGAAATACTTGAAAGTTTTCGAGAAACGTTACGTTTCTTTTTTTTTTTTCTTTTTCTTTCCGCGTTACGGATTTTTTCTCGAGTCGTCGTCGTTGTCGAAAGAAAGAAAGAAAGAAAGGAAGGAAGAAAGAAAAAAGAAACAAAAAAAAGGAGAAAGAGAGATAGAAAGAAGAACCCGAGTTTTTATTTCGTCTTTCCAGCGATAAACGACGGTGCTCTGGTGTGCTCGTAATGAGAACGATGGTGATTAAAATGCGCGGCCATGCCGTTTCGTTGAAGTAAAGTTGCGATTTTACGGCGACTTTAATGCTTCGTACCGCGGACGTACCCTTTCCCAACCCTCCTCCCTCCCACCCACCCCTTTCCTCCCAACTTTCAACACTCCTATCATTACAACTACTACAACACCGTCTAGGTTTGTTCGCGCGAGATTTTGTTATAAATTTATACAGGGCACGTTTTTTGAAAGGGTTCGAAAACTTTCGTCCCCCTCGACGATTCAATTACCAAAGCGTAGGAGCTTAAAGAGAAAAATGATTTTCCTTGCTTGACGGAAAATGTATTCTCCGTTTTTCTCCACTTTCGAAATCTCCTAATCGATTACGTTTCGTTCGATTAAAAGAAACGATTACTATTGCCTTTTTCCATTTTCTTTCTTTTTTTTTCTCTTTCCGTTTCAATTCAATTTCAATTTTTCAACTAGTCGTCGTGCTCGCAAATACATATATTTTACGTTTACTATGGACGTTCGTTTATGAAATTTTGCGATTAAAAAAAAAAAAAAAAAAGAAAAAAGAAACATTGACTCTTCATAGTTTATTTTTGACGTCAATTATCGACCGCGTTATCATCGAAACAAATTAACGAAAAAGAATAAAATCGTCGGATACTTTTGACCCGATAGGAAAAAATAAATCGAAGTAGTAAATGTGAAACTTTTGTAGAAGTCATTAACTTTTCCTCGATAAAGATGCAACCGTAATTGAAAAAAAAAAAAGAAAAAAGAAGAAAAACAGAAAAAAGAAAAGAGAGAAAAAAAAATAGAAAACGGAAAAGAAAGAAAAGAAAAAAGATCCGAATGAAACTTCAAGGAAGGAATTATCGGTTTTAAATCGATTGAAATTGACGCCCCGGACGTTCCTTATCGTTCCTATCCTTTTTATCTTTTTTTCTTAGCTAAGATCGTAAGGGAGAACCCTTCGCAAGCAATACTTTCCTTCCTAGCATCCACTGCAACCTTATTCTCTCTCTCTCTCTCTCTCTCTCTCTCTCTCTTTCTCTCACTCTTTCCTTCTCTCTTTCTCTCTAGCAAGGCAAACTCGTTCATCGGATTATTCGACGAGTTTTTAACGACATTCGACACCGCGCCAGAAATGAAGTCGCCAAGTTTTCTGGTTAGGGCGCGAGAGAATTAGATTCCCGAGGGAATAAAGTCATGGTAGGTAGGTAGGTAGGAAGGAAGGTAGATAATAGTAGTAGTGGTAGTAGTAATGGTAGTAGTAGTAGTAGTAGTAGTATTAGTAGTAGTAGTAGTAGTAGTAGTAGTAGTAGTAGTAGTAGTAGTAGTAGTAGTAGTTGCACGTAGAGTTTCTTCTCAGCTAAACGAGAAGGAAGATAGAAAATTTGAGTTTTAGTTTTCTTCCCGTATCACGATCGTAGAATTAGCTTCGGTCTACAGCTTCGAAAGCCGGTAAACGTAATAGGTATCTACGGCTGATGTTCCGATGATACACGAAAGGGATATTGGAATGTCGAAAGAGGATACACACCACTTTTCTTTCCATCAAGGGAGTATACGTTTTTCGATATCGCGAGAAATAAGAGATATAGAGAGGACTAAAAGTGGAAGTCCTTTCGAGCGATTACTTCGAAGAAGTGTTCTTAACGACATACGAGCCAACATCTCGACACGCGATACTTTGTTTCCTAACGTAACGTAAGGAGATATATAGATCAACCTATGTGTGTATGTATTTATCTATATATCTATATATTCATGTAGTATTTATTTATGTACGTAAGTACGTAACTAAGTACGTACGTATGCATGTATAGTATATACATATTTAAGTGTCTTTCTATAGAGGGTGACTCGTTAACTTTCTTACGAGCTAAAGTCTTCGTGAAGTTGGCTCGTTAAAAGTCTCCCATTAAATTTTTCAAAATTTCATCCCTTCTCCTTTCCCTTTTTGAATCTAGCTTGTTTATTATCCATTGGATGTTCGATAATTAACTACAACGTGGAAATTAATTTTTTTTTCGATAATGATTAAGATCGTTTATTACGAACGATTCTTTTTGAAATTCTCTATGAAGAAATAAACAATGGCGTAGATTTGTCAGTCGATTGAAATTTTTAAGACATTTTTGGCTCTGTCAACTCGATTTTATTTATTCATTATTGAACGAATGTACGATAATACGATAAACGTGGAAATAAATTTCTTTTCGATAATGATAGAGATCGTTTCTAAAGGATAATTTTCTTCGGACTAAATGATGGAATAAAAATATTCTTCCAATTAAAATTTTTTTCGATTTTACGATTTTCTTTCTCGATTTTATTTCTTTATTCGTTAACGAATGTTCGATAGTTATGAATAAACGTGAAAATTAATTTCTTCTCGATAATGATAAGGATTCTCAAACGAGAAATATTATATCTTTCCAATTAAAATTTTTTCGAATTTTTAGATTTCTTGGACGATTTTATTTATTCGATAGTTATGAAGAACGTGAAAATTAATTTCTTTTTCGATAATAATAAAGATCATTCGCTCGAAACAAACGAAAGAATATTCGAACGTGAAATGTTATAATATTCCAATTAATATTTTTTTCTAAATTGTCGACTTACTTTTTCGTCTTTATTCGTTTATTCTTCAGCAAACTTTTTATAAAAATTTCGTTCGAACTACAAATCAAATTATGCTCGAAGAAAAATACATTTCAATCAAAAATTATTCTAAATTCCCAATTTTTACTTTCTAAATGTTGTTCATTCAGTCTTAAAGAAATATGCTATACAATAATTTATTCGAAAGACAGATAAATAAATAAATAAACAAATGTAGATTAAAATCAAAAAAGAAATGCGATCGAAATAATTCCTTGACAAAAAAGGGATCACCCGATATATAACCGTGTAAACTTTTGTTCATTAATTCTTAAACAAATATTCTATATACTAATTTTGTTCGAAATACAAATAAACGAATGGAGATTCGATTACTCGAAGAAAAATATCTGAATTGATTAATTGAAATGATTGCTTGAAACAAAAGGAGTCACTCGGTATATAACACACACATACACACATATATCCACAGATACAGACACAGGACATAAAAAGAATAAATTCTTTCTTTTAATTCACTGAACCATCCTCGGAGAGACCGGAAAAGGGTATCGTATAGTTTTTAGAAGGGAAAGATCCGAAGGAAACCTCTTCCTCTTCTCTTTCTTCAATTTACCTTGAACGAACGATAGTTACGGGAGCAACAATAACGAAGAGATAAAGGAAGAAAGGAGATGAATTGGAAGGATCGCCCCAGGAGTACGACATCGACTGTCCACCATCGAGAAGAAAAGCTGATTATCGATGTCCGTGACTGAAATGTGAAAAGGAATCGCGAGGAATAAAGCGATTAACCGTGGATAAAGTCAAAGCCTAGTGAGAGAAAGAGATAGATAGATAGATAGTTAGAAAGATAGATAGATAGATAGATAGATAAATAGATAGATAGATAGATAGATAGATAAATAGATAGGTAGTTCGGTAGTTAGGTAGATAGTTAGGTAGGTAGATAGGTAGATAGGTATGTAGGTAGATAGATAGATAAATGGATAGATAGATAGATAGATCTATAGAAAGAAGAAAGAAAGAAATAGAGAAAACGTGGATTCGTTTAACGTTGGATTTAATCGAAGGACACGGTTGCTCATCCGCGTTCTCCTTTCTCTAGAAAAATCCACTGACGCGTGACTGTGCATCCATCTCTCTCTATTTCTTTCTTTCTTTCGGTTACCAGGAATGTGAGAGATGGAGAGAGAAAGAGAAAGAGAAAGAGAGAGAAAGACGCACATGTACACACACATAGATATATATAAACGAGAAGATAAATCACGCGCTCGCGCCGCTTTTCTTCTCCTTCCGTCGTTCAACCCTTCCGAGTCATTCTCTCTCTCTATCTCTCTCTCTCTCTTTCTCCTTTCACTTCCAGGTCGTCGTTATTCCCGGCATGACGACGCTTTTCCATGACGTGCCATTATTAAGACGCCTTCAGGCCGGACGCCAGGGGCCAAGCTCGATATATATATATATATATATATATATATATATATATATAAATGGAAAGAGAGAGAAAGAAAGAGAGAGAAGAACGCGAAGGGAGGAAAGGAAGATTGGCAAAAGAGGGTGACTTTTCACCCTCGTCTTTTCTACCTCCTTCTCTCTTCTCTTGTTCGTGGTCGCTACCTTCCCGTGCCGTGGCAACATCGATCCTCGAAAGATGTTATCGATACGCGTTAATCTTACCCTAGCATGGACTCACCTTGATCGTGAATTGCCTGCAGAGCGGCTTGTAAGCGTTCGTGCCGCAAACGAGGAACTTATTCGGGCCCTGCCTACCGAAGACTCGCAAGTAATTCTGACACTCGTCGTCACTTCTACCCTTAAGGTTACAAAGCTCCCTGTGTGCACCGCTGCTGGACCATTGGAACCTCTGTAACAAATAATTCAATTTGTTTCGAGTTAGTTTCTCTTTTCTTTTCTTTTCTTTTCTTTTTTCTTAATTAATTGCGCCGCTTAATCGTCTATGTTTATTTCATAACTTGTTTGTATGAAAAGATTTTTTAATAAAAATGTTTATTATTTATTCGTTTGTTTTTTCTCCCTTTTATTTTTTTATTATGTTTATTCTTTAAATCTACGTTTATTTTATAAATCGTTTTGTATGAAAAGATTTTTATTATTTATTGGTTTTCTTTTTTTTTCTTTTTTCTATTTCTGGTGTAAAAATATTATATCCTGTTAAATTTATATTATAGCCTTCTGTCAGTTCGCTCTGTTTTATTCGAAATTTTTATTTTCGTCTCTATAAAAAATTATGTAATGTTAAACTTATAACGTAAGTACTTGCGTATAGAGAAAGAAAGAGTATATATATATATATATATATATATATATAATATAGTATATAAATATATAGACACACATATTTTATTATATATGTATTTAACGTTGTTAAAATTCATTTTTATTTTCTGTAAATACTAGAACATATGGACGAGCAGCCATTTACCAGCATACCTGAATAAAAACTCTCATACTCTCTTCATAAATGTACGAGTTTTATTAATAAATAATATACGAGTTTTGTAATAAATAAATGTACCGGTTAAATTAAATGATTAAAAAACTAATCTTGTTAGATTATTTAAGAGCAATTTCATCGTAGTTAAACCTACTAAAGCTTAAGTAAATTGCTTTATGGTTCCTATTTTACGGTTTCTATCCGATTCATCCTGGTTATTGGTTCCTATTAAAAAGTTCTTTTATGGGATCCACTCAATACGTTCTTGAAGTATGAATCAAATCATTTTATATGCTCATAGTAAACTTTAATAAGTACTTCGAATATTTAAAAACTTAATTTTTCTTTCTTGACAAAAAGAAAATGAATGAAATGACATATAAAACACACACATACGAGCATGTAATTAAGAAGTTGCATGACGGTAAAAATGATTAACGTAAAACAGCGCACAAAAATTTTTATCGATTTAGTTTCGAATAGTTTTACTTATTTCTTTCCCTTTTTCATTAATTTCTATAGAACCCAGTTAATTTAACACATATGTAAAAAATATATATATATATATAAACATCCAGATAAACAATAATAATAGTAGAAATAAAGTATCATATGAACGAAACAGTGACCTATTTCGTTCAAACGAAAGTTTCAGCGCATAGTTTTCGTTTCGTTTCCTTTTTTGTTTTTGTTTTTTTTTTTTGGTTTTTCTTTTTATTTTATCTCTCACTTTTTCTCTCTCACTCACTCTCTCTCTTTCTTTCATTTTACCATTTTTCCATACACGTCATTCTTTTCTGTTATCTATCCTAGAAAGATACCTACGAGCGATCGTTATTCGTTCTCCATCGAAGCTCTACAACGGGGGCTATCATTTTTCCGGAATACAATACCGGATAACGATAGCGAGAGCATCTTCGACGGAAACGCGTGTTTTCCTCTACAAACAGAAGAAAAAGAAAGAGAGACGACTAGGTACGCCATTAGCTTGAGTACATTTCGATCGTACGAGGAAGAGAGAGAGAGAGAAAAAGAGAGAGAAAAAGAAAGAGAGAAAGAATGAGAGAGAGAGAGAGAGAAAGAGAAAAACAAATAGAGAAAAAGAAAAAGAGAGAGAGAGTGGGAGGGAAAGAGAGAGAGAGAGAGAGAGAGAAAAGCCGTATTTTTCTCCTACATAAAAGCTACGGCTTACGTTCGCGGGCTCGTATTTTTCCCGACGACAGACATGCCGACGTCCTTAGTTTTATTAATATCGGACCAACACGACGTAAAACTAATTTAATTGTCTAAGAGCTACTTACAGGTACTTACTTACTTATTTCTCAACGTCGTCTATCGCTAATCGATGTACGGTGTTTATATATCTATTACGATCAGCAAAATAAATTTTCAAATCGCTAATCGATGTACGATATTTGTGTACTTGATACGTTTGAAAATAAATTTTCCAAATGATTTTCTTTTCTTTTTTTTATAAATATTTAAATATATATCTAGCTTCGTAATGATTCTAATCATCAAATAGATCGAAAATTTGAATTATCTTGTATAGGATATGATGATATAGGCATGATCGATGTAATGAAAATGTTAAAATTATTTGAAATATTATTGTATGTCTATAATTTTTTTGTTTTGTTTTTTATTTAATACTTTTCTTATTGTAGACTAATTTTGTTTGTATCTATGAAGAAAAAAGAGTAATAATTATATTCATAGTAAGAAAATTATGATATTATTATTATAAGAAATAATTATATTAATGTCTTGGCAGATGGTATAAAAATTTTTGTTATTTCATATTAACTTTTTCCAATGTCATATAGTTTGTTTGACGTTACGTACTTATATTTCTATAGGTTTTAAATTTCGTTTTATTTTATTTTATTTTATTTTATTTTGTTTTATTTTATTTTCATTTTTTTATTTTCTTTCTTCTTTTTTTTGTATTAAAAATTTAATTGTTAGTTCATATTCGAAGCTTTTAAAGTTTGTTGCCTATAAGTTATACTATAGGTTTAACGTTACATAATCTCTTTTTAAAAACAAAAATAAAAATAATATTCTGATAGAATTTTTATTATACGAAATAAAAAAAAAAATATAGAAAAATCGTTACTTCGGATATGAATTATATTTTTAACGATAAAGGGAAATAAAATTTACTAAATACACAAGTTCATAATTTTTAAATTAAATGATATTATTGAGAAGAAATTCCATTGCATATATGATTTTTTATTAATTATTTATCGTTTAAAAAACCGATTTATTTATCATAAAATTCATGTGTCGCGGCAATGTAAACCTCCTGAACTTCTATGCAACCGTATTTTAAATTAATTCCATTGCATATGCAATGTTTTATGAATTTTTTAATTTTTTAAATGTCCACCATTTTGGAAATGAAAATCAAATCGAAATTATTTGCGCATTTTTCTAATATGTAAATTGATTATTGGTATAAATTTCAATTTCGTCGAACAATTTAATTTATAATACGAATATTGTACGTATATAGATATGTGCATAAAAGCGTACACATATATACGTTTACGCGTACGGATCTGTATGTATAAAAATTTATTATCTTCAGATTCTGATAAGGAATTTCAAGATAGATAAAAAGAATTGTAAATAAATTCATGATTATGTTATGACAAAATATTCTTACGAAGTTTGAATTCTTTTCGTTGCGTCTAAAACTTTTTAATATAGTTTATAACTTTTCCAAAATATCGCCATTTTTTAAACCAAAACTCAGATCGAACTGAAATTACTTGAGAATTTTTATTTTCTGTGAGTAACTTCACTTTTTTCAGTTAACTCCAATTTTTAGTTAATCCATCCAGACGATAGAGCAAATACACGTACGCACACACACACGTACATACACGTACACGTAGATTTTGATATGAAACATAAATATCCATAAACGTTTTTTATATATCTTAAGTAATTCCAAAGATAATAGCTTATCACACTTTTATTTGTTTGTTTAAACTCGTTTTAACTCCATATTTTATCATCTTCTCAAAAAGATTTGATAACGTTACTTATATCAGTACAATTATATCATATAAAGATATAAGAAATAAAGGTATAATTTATACTTAAAAAAAAAAAAAAGTAAAATAAAAAGAAACACTAAAACCTCGGATATGAAATAAGAATTAATTCTTTCTCGAGATAATAAAATAAAATTTAATAACGAATAGAGATATGTATATAAATGTGTGACTTTAGTATAGATACATTTGTAAAAGATTCAACATTATAGTATAATTAAAAGGAATAATTAATGATTGAGAATAAATTGAAAAAAGAAAAGAAAAAAGATCATTTATAACCACAAAGTAACGAGATTTCAAACAAGTAACTAAGAATGTCCGGTGTCAAGTTTGACGGCAGATTTAATACTTCTGAATCGAGAAAAAAGAAATATGGAGGAATGCTTAAAAATTATAACTCTATTATTTTGAGAGATATATAATTTTAAACAAAGTTCAAGATAAGAAATTTTTCGTGCCTGTAATATGTAAAAAAATGGTGACTGAATTTGCGAACAATCGATAGTAACATTACATTATGATATTTTAATCGTTCTAGAATAATTTTTATGTTTCACAAAAAGAATTTCGGACAATCCATTTCAGACAAAGAAACGTGTTCATTTTTATTTATTTATTTATTTTTTTCTTCTTTTTTTTTTTAAATAGTATGTTTTAATAATAATATTTCCAAGGGTGACAAAATTATAATTTCGGCACAGTTTAGAAAGATATGAAAAATTTTACCACCGTAATTTGAACTATTTTAGTGTAACCCAGAATGCATCACGAGGAGCTCAAGTCTAATCAATATTTTACGTGTGTGATTGTGTACGTACGTGTAGGTGCGTGTACGTGCGTGTGTGTCAAGATTGCGTCTTGAACATGCCCTATTAATGATCGAAACAAGGCTTTTCATACATTACCCAGTCAACAAAATTTATATCCTCTAAAATAAACGAGATATCGACTTTTATCGCTCTTCGACATTGACTTGTCTCCGTCTAGGGATACTAAATAATTCACATTGACGTTACTGTAACCGTATTTTCGAATCAGAAAAAGTAAAAGAAAAAGGAAAAGAGAGAAAAAAAGAAGAAAATAATAGAAGAGAAAGAGAAGCACGAAAATATAAACAAAAAAAAAAGAAAGGAATAAAAGGAAACTAAATTTAAAAAAAAAGAAAGAAAGAAAGAAAGAAAGAAAGAAAGAAAGAAAGAAAAGAAAAGAAAAAGAAAGAAATAAAAAAAAGAAAACGTTTCCGTTGAATACCGTCGATCTTTGTGATTTCATCGTTTTCTCAACAAAAGACAAATCGTGATCGAACTTATCGTCGAGTAGTAGACACACGATACCATGATATCGAGTGTGACTCATAAAGGAAAAGTATATCGATCTCGACCGAAGGAAAAGAAGGGAGCGGGCACGTAAATACATAGGTACGTAACTACGTGGATATATATATATATAGAGAGAGTGAATCGAAAGTGAGTATCTGAATTAACTTAATTCCAGGTCATCCGACTCTCTTTCTCTCTCTCTCTCTCTCTCTCTCTCTCTCTCTCTTTATCTATCTATCTATCCATCTCTCTTCTTCTTTATCTTCGTCTCTGTGTCGGAGCACCGAGACAGAAAAATTCTGTCTGGTTTGCCAGAGAAAAAAAAAGAAGAGCAGAATTCTGTGTTACCTTGTATCGTAAAACGAGCTTCGCCGTTCTCCAGAGGCTACGTTGAAAGGTGGACCAGAGGGAATGAGCGAACGAACGATCGCGAGTGAGCGAGAAAGAGAGAGAGAAAGATATAAAACGAGAGACAAGGAAGACGTTAAACGACAAGAAGAAAAGGAGAATGGGAGTTACGACAGAAGCTGCAGCTGCGCGCGACCAAGCAACCAAGTAAGCAAGCAAGCAAGCAAGCAAGCAAGCAAGCAAGCAAGCAAGTAAGCAAGCAAGTAGAAATCCTTGAACGAGCTCTTTGCTTCAACTTCTCCCCTCTGTTTCTTCTCCTCCTTCTCCTCCTCATCATCATCATCTTTCCAAGCCCTCTCCCTTCGCTCACCTGCCCCCTAAGATCACTACTACCACCACCATATCATCTGCACACTATCACCATCACCACCACCATACTTTGTTCTCATATCTTTTACCTGTTTTCTGTTCTTCGTCGGACATTATATGTACGTATGCTAGTAAGCTACACGTACTTACTTTGTAATACATTTTTAACACTATCCATAAGTTTATTTCTTTGACTTTCATTTTTTTCTCATTTTTTTTCCCTTTCTCTATTTGTTTTTGAAAATCTTTCTCTCTCGTCAGTTTTATATTTTGGACGATTTTATATTGGTTATTCGATGTATCGAAATAATGGATAGGAGAACAGAGTAATGCTCTTTATTTTATTCGTGAAGAATATAAGGGAAAAATTTCTTCGCGATATACGTAAGTTGTGTATGCATGTGTGAATAAGATGATATCTTGTCGTTAGATTACTAGAATAAAATTTTTCTTTTTGTAAACAACGTCGTTGTCGTTCGTAGAAAAATTTCATTTGAAATTTCGCTGAAAATTATCGAAGTTGGTGATATCAAGAAGGAAAGAGAGAAAGGGTAGAAGGAGCTGGGTCTAGGGGCTTGTGCTGGGGTTTGGGGACGAGGATAAAAAGAAAAGAAAAAGAAAGAAAAAACAACATACGATGACAAAGTTTATGGAAATTGTTGGAAACTTTAAAACTCGAGACGTTCTTGTTGTTTTTTTTTTTCTTTTTTTTTTTTCTTCGTCTTTATATACAAGAATCAAGCTTCTTACCACGCTCTCGTATATATATACTGTCTATATAGATATATATGTGTGTGTGTGTGTATACGCATATTATATATATGTGTATATATTACTATGTAATACCTTTTCAAGAAAACAAGAAAAGAAAAGAAAATTTTTTACCTTCGAGTTTATAAGGTGAGGAAAAGAAGCTATTTTTCATCGACGTTAATCTGTATCGCTATCCTAGAGAAACATTGCTGCACGAGAAAGAGAAAGAAAGAGAAAGAGAGTGAACAACATGGTCGACTTTAAACGCTCCACCGAGATTTCCTATCGACGACGAAAAATCGGCAGGCCATCGACAAGTGGTAGTTATATTATCGACGTAAAAGAGGTTAGAGTGGTACACTTTGTTAGAAGAATAGATATAGTTCGATGAAGGACCAACTTTTCATCTTGTAAATCTCTTACCGATCAATCAGAGTACTTACTTACAAACTTCTGGGAACACATTTTTATCTTGAAAAATTGATGACGGACTATAAAGATTCGATAGGGATCGGATCGGATCGGATCGGATCGGATCGAATCTGGTCGGGTGGTATTAAATGGCGTCGTTACGTTATCGAGTGTGATATTCTATTGTATGTTTCAAAGAAAGAGAGAGACAAAGAGAAAGAGAGATGAAGATATAGAATGAATGATTCTAATACAGAGAGATAGAAAGAGAAAGAGAAAGAGAAAGAGAGAGAGAGAGAGAGAGAGAGATGGAATATAGAATGAATGAATGTAATACAGAGAGAAAGCAAAAGAGAGAGAGAGAGAGAGAGAGAGAGACAGAGAGGATCATTTGTAGGTACTGATCATTGCAACGACAGAGAGCGGAGCAATTAAGGTGTCAAACGCATATCTCTTTAGAACGTAATTTAGGCGAAGAGTAAGAGAGAGAGAGAGAGAAAGAGAGAGAGAGAAAGAGGGAGAGAGAGAAAGAGAAAGATAGATACGTGTATTCCTGCTTTTTGTCCTAATTAGAATGCGTCCTCGGAGCGTGGCTCAGTCGCCAAATCGAGTGGGTTCGCTTTTACGAATTCACATAGAACCCAAGAGAGAGATAGATATATACATAGAGAGATAGATAAAGAGAAAGAGAGAGAGAGAGAGAGAGAGAGAGAGAGCTGAAACGAGATAGAGGGATAAAGAGAAAGAGAGAGAGAGAGAGAGAGAGAGAGAGAAAGAGAAAGATAGATAGAGAGATAGCAATAGACGGTATCGACCAAGGGAAAACTTTCGCCCACAAAATCGTACTGCATATTCATCGAGTAATACGATTTCGGAGTTTCTAGACCCCCTGGCTGCAGATGGTTTTACGCTCTAATCCGTATAGATAAATTCGCTTACCGGACATTACTCGCTAGGACGCGCTTATCTATTTCTATCTCTTTCTTTCTGTCAATTTTCCTCTCTTTCCCTCTTTCTCTGTCTCTCTTTCTTTCTCTTTCTCATGTATCGTAACGGCAACTCGTTTAATATTCTGCTGAATATGAAAAATAAATATTTATCCATCTATTCATACATATCTATATAGATACATATCTATTTCTCTTTTGGTGTCTTATAATCCTTTATATTTATATAGAGGACGTGATCGTGTTCTATATAAAAAAAATTGATCATAAAAAAAGGACAAAGGAAAGAAAAACGTAAGAAATCCGTGTCGTTAATGAACTTCGTAAATGATTATTCGTTTAAGTTTAAATTGCGATTATAAGTCTGTGTACGTCCATCGTTAGGTAGATAGATAAGTAGATAGGTAGGTAGGTAAGTAAGTAGGTAGGTAGGTAGGTAGGTAGGTAGGTAAGTAAGTAGGTAGATAGATAGGTACATCCTTTACAAGTTAGCACGTTTCGTACGGAAATTTCTCTTTCAAGGAAGATTATGTCTGTTTCTAAACTTCCAAAAGTTGAAGAGTTTTTGAGATAATAAAATGAATCATAATTGTTTGCATTACTACGGTCGGATTAATTTTGTTAAAACTCACGTTGATTTATCCCATTCTATCTCATTCCATCTTTTTAAAGCTAATCATTTTCATTTTTCTTTTCCTTTTATTTTGCTTTGCTTTGTTTAATTTTTTTTTATTATTATTATTATTATTATTATTATTATTATTATTATTATTATTATTATTATCATCATCATCATCGAACGTAAACGTACGCGTACGCGTACGCGTACGTAGCGTGAAAATCAATTTCGACCGAGATCAATTTCGAGAAATTATTATCGTACCGGCGACTGCCAGGGGTTGATTTTTATCGCGTATGCCGATTCTCGTTGGAAAAATAATGCGCGTTCGGTGATACGTCACGCAAAAGAGCGTATCTAATACGCTAGCAGGATTTTAATTAATAACCACACGCTATATATATATGGTCTGGTTCTCGACCGAATATCTCTCTCTCTCTCTCTCTCTCTCTCTCTCTCTCTCTCTCTCTCTCTCTCTCTCTCTCTGTTTCTCTGTATACAAAAACTCATAACTTTTTCAGTTATCGAGGCTAAAAGTGTGAAATTTTGTAGCTTTTTACGTCCGTAGCGGCAACGTTAACCCAGAAAGAATCGTAAAATTTAAATTTAATAAACAACGAAAACTCACTAAAACGAACATACGTATAAATTAAAATCATACGTACGTGTGACCACTTTTTTCTTTTTTTATTTATTTTTTTTTTCCATTTTTTCCTCTTTTTTTTTTTTTAATCGATTCATTTCAATCAAGCACCCTATAGATTCCTTTCGATTTCTCTCTGTCCGTTTACAATTACGTTACGATTATTACGGTTATCGTCGAATTATTAGAATTTCCAGAGAACAAAGATCGGACACAAATAATCCCATAGGTTTGTCAATGCCATTAACCATTTCAATCAATTACACGATTCGATTAAAATGGACCGCTAAATATAAGTGACAGTTTGCTGTGAAACTCTTCCTATCTATAGGAAGTGTAGTATATATAATGTATATACATATATATAGGTATATAGATATATATACATGTACGATAGAAGTTACTATTTTTTTGTTTTAAATTGAGACATCTAAATATTTCGAAAACAACGTATTTTATAAAAAAAAAAAGAGGAAAAAAAAATAAAAAGTTTGAAACCAAAACTGTGTTGTTTCGTATGGGGAAGGTGGAAGGGGATGACAAACATAACAGCATTATTTATTTCTGATTCGGTGGAAGTTTTCGATGTTATTTAGTTATTTCAAGGTCAATTCTCTTTTTTTGTTCTTTTTAATGAAAACCTATAATTTTTGGGAACGCCATCTTGTTTTAAGTTTAAAAATGGAAAAGAAAAGAAACTAACAAATCCAACAACTTTTTTGCTTGAAACATATTTTTATCCAGTCTCTACTTTTTACGACATTTAGCATTGTTTAAACAAAAAACCTAGGACAAGTAAATAAATAAATATATATATATATATGCATAAACAACAAAATAAATATATTTCTTTTTAGGAAAATATCACTTTAATAAATATAAAAAATGAGAATGTCACTTATTTTCGATACTTATATTCAATACCCTATAATAATGAAACGATTAATATAGTACAAATATATAAATAATTATTCAGACTCTACTAACAATATTGTTTATATGTCTCATGAATATTTTCCATCTTTTTCTATTCTTTCTCATTTTTTTTATATATATAAACTCAACGAGTCGACGTCGTTGTAACGTGTAAACCCAGAGAGAAGATAGTTTCGAGTTTCGAATTAAAAAAAAAAAAAGAAGAAAAAATAGGAAAAGGAAAAGAACGGGAAAAAAAGAAACTAGGAAATACAGAAAAAAAAAAGCGAAAAGTGACACACAGAGAGATAGGGCAACGTTTCTTTTGATTAATTCAATTTTGTCGGACTGAACGAAATCGACCTGATTAAATTAACATCAAGCAAACGAAGAGGAGAATGTTTTAACAATCGATTGTTTCTCTTTCTCTCTCTTTCTCTATCTTCCTTCTCTATTTTTATAATACAAACAATCGGATATTGTAGTAAGAATATAGTAGAAAGAATAAAAATTCGCATTGATCTCAACTTTTTACGAAAGATAAAAAAAAAAGATAGTAAACTTCTTAGAGATAAGTATAAAACAAATCTCGTATTTTTATGATTACATAATAGACGTAAGTAGACAGTTTTAAAATGAAAGATTGAAAATGGCGTCTATGAATGCCGAGAGTATAATCGTGACGATCACTCGAGAGATATGGACTTATAACGTAGTTAGAAACGATAAAGGACGAGGAAGTACTTCAACAATCCTTTTTTCTGAAAGCTCTCATAGCTCGTGCAAAACGGGAAAAAAAGAAGATAAGAAAGACAGATAAATAGACAGATAGATGAGGAGAAAGAGAACAAGAAAGACAAAGAGAGAAACGGATAGAGACAGAAACAGAAAAAGAGAGAGAGAGAGAAGTAAGAACGTGCTCTTAAACTTGTTGCTTAAATATAAGCAATGTCGATATAATATACATACATATATATCGATGTAATATACATATATATATAATGTGTGTGTGTATGTATATATATATATATATAATGTATATAATGTATATATGTATACAAATATAGTCGTAGACAAAAGTATATAAAACAAGAAACACGATAGAAGAAGAGCACGATTCTACGATAAACTAAACTCCGTCATAGCAACTTGAAGGCGTAGTAGAAAATGGTTCACTTAACTTGCTGTAATATTTGAGTTTAGACACATTAAGGCCTTGAATACACCCTCGAGTCAAGAGAGAACTAGAAAAAGCGAGAGAGCGAGAAAGAGAGACAAAGAGTAAGAGAGAGAAAGAGAGAGAGAGACAGAGAGGGAAAAATATTCCCCGTTTGACCTCGTCATCTTCCACATAAGTACTACTCTCACAAAATTTTTTTTCTTTTTTATCCTCGCTTCTCGAGACACATCCCTCGCACCTTCCAGAAATAAACTTTTTTATCTCTCGCTATAATCGTTATAACGTAACGAATGAACGAACGAATGAACGACCGACCGATCGAAACACTTTTTTTTTTAATGATATCTTAACCAGAGAAGCTGACTCGGTCGTGCTCGAGAAACGTGACCTTGAGGCACGATAAAGTTTGAACAATAAGTAGCACGATGATGATGAAACCACTTCCTCTTCTAATTCTCCTTTCCTATCCTTCGACGACTTTTTAACTCGTCTCAATAGCCCGAAACATTTTTCGAAAACGAAAGAGTTATATATAAACGATCCGACCACGTCCACAAATTAAAAATAAAAAGAGGAAACAATGGAGTGAAATAAAAATAAAAAGAGAAAAGCAGAGAAGAAAAAAACGAAAAAAAGGAAAAGAAAGAACAACTTTTCTTATATCGATGTGAGAATATTCAATTGGTGTGTGTGTGTGTGTGTGGGTTATGCGAATATTCGCGAGAAATTCGTGATAAAAATAAATAAAGAAAGAAAACGAGAGAGAAAGAGAAAGAAAAAGAGAAAGAGAAAGAGAGAGAGAGAGAGAGAGAGAGAGAGGAAAGGAAGGAGACCAAGGCCGAACATGGGAGAGCGAGTAAATTGTATTTACATTTTTATTACATTATCAAATTCAAGAGGTAGGTATCCAATGTTTCTGTCTATCTCTCTCTTTCTCTTTCGTAAAATTTCTTCTCTTTTTCTTTACGTACCACGAATTATATTAAAATTTCATTACCCTTCGCGTTCCATTTTTTAAATGCACGCACGCAAAATCACATATACGGAACAGAAGAGACACACACATACACGCACATACGAATACGAATACATATAAAATGAGAAAGATATACATTCAAAGAGATGCACGTAGATAGTTGCAAAAAAAAAGAAAAAGAAAGAGAAAAAAAAAAGAAAATGTCGAGAGAAAAACGTCGTGGGTGACGACGATGACGAAGGTGGCAAAGCGATATACTATACTCTTTTTTTTTTCTTTTTTTCATTTTTTCTTTTCTTCTTTCCCTCTCTCTCTCTCTCTCTCTCTCTCTCTCTCTCTCTCTCTCTCTATCTATCTCTCTTTCTCTTTTGTTTTTTTTTTTTTCATCATAAATGTATATTTAGAGAGCGGGACTTTAATTTTACCGTGTACGAGCTCGCGCGCGTTCGCACGGAATGCATGCGTCCGCCGGAAAAGCGGCTCCCGCTCTTTTCAATCTCGAAAGTAACGCCGACGCCGGCTTTGCTTTAACCCGTGGATTAACTCGCGAACGGCTAGGCAACCTATATATCACACTATGAATCTATTTGCTTCCATACACACATTTTATATATATATATATACACATGTATATATGCAGATATTTGTGTGTATGTTTATGTGTCTTTGTTTATATTCAGTGACTGAAAAATGACGTGTATTCGTACTATGAATTAACAGTTAATCGAGCTTTTTTTGATGTTTCTTTATAATACTTTTCTTGCTTTATCTTTGAATTTTCTCTTTGTCTATCTGTTTGTCCATCTGTCTGTCTGTCTGAATGTTTTTTTTTACTCTTCCTTTTTCACTCTTCTTCGATCTCTGTTTATCTTAGTCCTCTGTTAAGAGAGTCGGTAGTGTTTATAAAGTTAACTGTACATTGACTAATAATGAAGATATATGTATGTTCGTAAAGGATGTCCCGTTAACACTTTAACTCCCATAGGATTTTTTTACATTTTATCTTAAGGGCCGTACTTGAGTTTTCATAATATTATCGATATAAGATTATGACGATAAGTTATTGCTTCGTATGATTATATAAGACTATATTTCAATCGACGCTTTGATTGTCTTGTTAATCGGCTCACAACGCGTTCGGTTGCTCTTAATAAATTGTTAGTCGATTAAGAATGTTAAATTTTCATCTATAAGAATTGAAATAAAAATAAAAATCGAATAAAATAAATGATTAAAAAAAAATGCTTTTGTTCATAATGTTTTAATAGATCTAAGTAGAAAATTTAATTTTTCATAAGCATTATATTCGTATTAACTTAAAAACTAACGAATCAAGTGAATATACTAATTGTTAATATTCGAAATAATCATTCACATTTACATAAGTATCATAAATACATGGATATAAATTTTCTTTATTTTTGTATTCATAGTTTTACTACTTTCTTTGTCAATTAGAAACGAAAATTATTAATAACGATTATTAATTCTCACACGAACAAATTATTTATCTGTATAAAAAAAATATACATATCAATTATTTTATTATAAATTGGTAGATATATAAATATATAATCTAAATATAATTATTAATTAATGAAAACTTTTTATTAACTGTCATTCGACTTATAGTAATATATAAATTTCGTAACAACGATCATCAACGATTGTCACGATCAATCAAAGTTTTCTATAGTATAATTTATTTTATTTCATTTCTTTTTTTATATTTTTCAATCATATAAATGTAAAAACAAAGAGAAAGAAATGTACAAAAGTAAAACGTGATCGTATAAATACGATGAATAATTATATCAATGTAAAATATAAATCTACAAAAATAAAAAAAAAAAAAGAAAAACACAAAACTATTCATATAAATTTTAATTTTATAGTATAAAATAATATCGATAGATAAATAAATTCTCATCTAATACAGTTTGTATTTTCCTGGCCTATCTGACCGAATTAATCTCTTCTCGAGATTTGATTTTCTCGTTGGTTTAACGGTAAAAAGATGAAAGTTCGGTTATTATTAAAGCAGGCTCTCGTAGAAGAGATTGATTCTCTTAATCCAACGCAAACTACCGTTGAAGAGGTTAAGTTTACTCTACCGACTTTACGACTTTTCCCATTTCTTTTTTTTCTTTCTTTCCTCGTTTTCTTTCTTTCCTCGTTTTCTTATTTTTTCATAGTTTATATAAATATATATTGTATGTAGGTACGTAAAATATATGTGTGTGTGTGTGTGTGTGCGTTCATAGGTATATTCTATCTTTTCTCGTTCCTTTCATCAATCCTTTTCGTTCATCTCTTGAATCTTAACGGGACACTTTGTGAGATAGTAAGAAAACTTTGGTCTTCGCTCGAACGTGGATAAGAGATTACATAAAAAGTGTGAAAGAATATCGTAGTATACTTTGTTAGGTGAAATTCCTTTTTAACGAAGTTAGGAAGAAAAGAAAAGAAAAGAAAAGAAAAAAAGAAAAAAGCAAATGGTTAAGTATATTCTAAGAGTAAATTTTCTTTTTCTTTGAATGTATCTTTGTTATTATAATATATCTATAATATATATTATTCGTATAGATAGAGTATTCGTCGTAGATATACATACGTACGTACATCTATATATATATATATATATATATATATATATATATATATATATATTCTATCGTAAATTATTAAATATCTTTTTACATAATATAACATATGTTATTCATATAGATACAGTAGATATATAATATATATGTGTGTGTGTGTGTGTGTGTGTATATATACACACACACATAATACTTACTATACCTTATATATATAAAATTGATATGTACTTCTATTACAAATCTCATTCGTTTGATTAAAAAGAAAATTAATGTGCACTCTCATATGCAAGAAAAGATCAGAGAGAAAGACAAAGAGAAAGAGAGATAAGAAAGAAAAGAATTGGAACTTCGATGAAAAGCTCCAAGTTCCAGAAGAAAGTAAAGTAGGAAAGAAGAGAGAGAAACAAGAAGAAGAAGAAGAAGAAGAAAGAAGAAGAAGAAAAGGAAAAAGGAAAGAAAAAAGAATAGAAAAACGGAAAAAAGGGCGTTGATTTTTAGACGATTATCGCTAACTCTTGGGCTCTTTTCGTCATCAATTTCTTGCCGACGACATCTGGCTCTTGGCTGTATGGCTAAATTTACCATGGTCATCACGCTTCGTCGTTCTCATCATCTCCCACCACTGTTTCCTCTTCTATCTTATCCTCGCTTCTCCTTCTCCTTGTCGTCGTCATCGTCGTCATCCTCATCGTCGTCGTCGTCGTCATCATCGTCGTCATCGTCGTCGTCGTCGTCGTCGTCGTCGTCGTCGTCGTCGTCGTCGTACTCCCGTTTCTCGGAAAAAGTTTTTCCACTGTGCACGGCAACTTCGGCGTTATAGTTTCGGTCGGCAACTTTCCCAATTCCACTTTCGTCGAGAAAGAGAGGGAGAGTGAGAGAGAGAGAGAGAGAGAGAGAGAGAGAAATAAAAGAGGAAGAGAGTGATAACTAAGGAGGAAGAGATAGGTGGGGGGAGGGAGGAAGAGGAAATGAAAGAGAAAGAGAGAGAGAGAGAGAGAAAGAGAAGAAAAAATTGCTGGACGAGACAGCTCGTGTCACGCGAGATTCAACTTTTGACTGAAAATTGTCAGAGACACGCCATTTAGTTTCTTGTTATAGATCTACGTTTAATGAATTATACTTCTAACGCGAGATAATCTATAACGATTCTTACGAACGATGATGGACGAGATTTTGAATGGATAATGTGAGAATAGTTGGGGAAAAAAAAACGAAAAAAAAAGGAAGAGAAATAAATAAACAAACAAATAAATAAATAAATAAATAAAACAAACCACAATTGGAATAATGGTCGAATTCGAATACCGATGATAACGATCCTATGAAATTTTATCTGTATGTATTCGACGACGAAATTGGAAATATTGATAAGAGAAATAACTACATGCTAAAAAAGAAATTTCACGGTATGCGCTAACAACACTACTGCAGAGATTGCATTCGCACGTATTGAAAAATGTAATTTTAAAAAAAAAAAAGGAAGGAAAAAAGGACGGAAAAGAAAAGTAGCAAAAAATCGCACGCTCAAAACAGAAATATCTGGGGAAAGAAGAAAATAGAAAAAAAAAAGAAGAAAAGAGAAATAATTTCGATATTAACGACAACGTAGAATTTTATCTGAATTTACTGTAAAATGAAATTGAATAGATATATTATAATATAATAAAACACGTAAATAAATATATTTGAGCGAGGAGTACGAATATTAGCGAGCAATCGTGTAAATACATTATCAATCGTAAATAAACGGCTATATTTTTTTGATTTATCGTTGAATAAAAAAGCAAAAGAGAAACAGAGAAAGAGAGAGAAAAAAGAAAGAGAGAGAGAGAGAGAGAGAGAGAAATATCTAACAAACGGACTAATTTCAAGCCAAGGTTAATCATAAACGCTCGACCGCTAATATCTTCTCTTCTTCTTAATTAATCTGCCCGAACGAATTTTTCGTGCTCGCTGAACCGCGAGCGCTTTTTTATCGCGAAGATATTTTTCGCAAATCTCTATAAAATTCATTCCTCATTCCAAAGGAAACGAAGCCATTGGATTTCCATTAGGATTTATCGACAAAGAATAATCTCTCCTCTCTTTCCCCTATTATCCCTCTTATTTTTCTCACTTTCTCGTTAATTCTAGCCATCATTTGTATTAGTGTGAAAATAGTGGTAATAGTAGTATTAGTATTAGTATTAGTATTAGTATTAATAATAATAATAGTAGTAGTGATAGTGATAGAACCATCTCTACGTACAGTCGACTATACGATCTCATTCGATTTCTCCAGAGGAAGGAGAACGAAAAGGAGAACTACGAATTGACGACGACGATGACGACGACGACGACGACGACGACGACGACAACGATGACGACGACGACGACGACGACGACGACGACGACGATGGTTAACACAGTAGGCGCGAAATTAGAACGGATTCGCAGCCAATTTTCCAATTGTTCGGTCGAGCTTAACTTTACTGTTTGACGTCGTTGTTACGACTACAATGACAACGACGACGACACGGCGACGACGACGACGACGACGACGACGACGATGGCTACAACGATTACAACAATGACGATTACGACAACGATGACGACTACACGACGAAAGATAGAACACGCGTGATAATTTCCGATCGAATGCTTTAAACTCTTTTTGTATCTTCTTGTAATGAGATTGAAGCGAATGGTGGAAAAAGGGAGAAGAAAGAAAGAAGAAAGAAAAAGAAAAAGAAAAGAATAAAAAAAAAATGTACTCCGGGAAATATCAGTTATTGAATTGGAACGATAACCAGTCGATTGAAAATCTGCTAATAAAGATAAACATTTGAACGTGTATTTCGATTTTACGTCAAAGTAACTCCATCAATAATCTCACGTTCAAGCAAACGTATTAAATTTATTTACATGCGCGTCTCGATTAATTAAAACGTAAAAAGAAAAAATAGAGAAAAGGAGAAAAAAAAGAAAAGAAAAAAGAAAAGAACAGAGGGAAAAAGAAAAAGAGGGGAAAAAAGGAACAAAGGAAAGAAGGATATTTCATTGGTTTTTCACGTCATACAATTTACAAAGTATGCTACGACGGACCATGACCGATCAGAGGATTAAAGCGATAAATTACCCTAATTGCACGAAGTTTATTTCACGAAAACAAGAAAGGAAGGAAGGAAGGAAGGAAGGAAGGAAGGAAGGAAGGAAGTAAATGTCCAACAAGTTAAGGTGGTTAAATCAGTCGGACGAGAGAGAGAGAGAGAGAGAGAGAGAGAGAGAGAAAGAGAAAGAAAAAGACAAAGATGGAGATAGGTTCATACAGTAAGATAAAAGATAAGAGGGAAAGAAAGAGAGAGAAAGAGAAAGAAAAAGAGACAGAGAGAGAGAGAAAGAGAGAGAGAGAGAGAAAGAGAAAGGAAATGACGAGCGGTTGGGTTTAAGGTAAATACGCGAAACGAACAGAGGCGGCATAAATAGCGCGCGACGAAAGGACGAAACGACGTTTTAGGTGTTTTAGCCGTACCGAGTGCACTCGACTCGAGCGAGAAAGAGAGGAAAAAAGAGAGAAAAAGAAAGAATGAGAGAGAAATAGAGAGAGAGAGAGAGAGAGAGAGGAGACGAGTGCTCTACTCTAGACTCGTTACTTCGCATTGCGACTCTTGCCGCCTCCACACGAACACGCTCTAACAGACACACACTTGACGTACTTTCGCACTCTCACTTTTCCTTTATACATGTATTTGTATATGTGTTCTCTCTCAACGACTCTTTAAATGACACATGCACACATGCACATATTACATATAGAGAAAGAGACGGGAGAGGGAGAGAGGGAGAGAGAGAGAGAGAGAGAGAAATACAGTCCCTCTCGTTCGTGTATTTCTTTTTGCATCGATCTCGACGATTTGTGACTGAAGAGACAAAAATAGACAGACAGGGAGAGAGAGAGAGAAAGAGAGAGATGGGGACGCATCTTCAAACTACTCAACCAGCACCAAACGTCATAAACGTGTCGTCTAGTCCACAGAGTTAATACTCTTATGGTGTCATCTATGTTAGGTGCATCAGTTAATCCAAGCGTTCACTGTGTGTATCTTGTAACGCGTGCTGCTTAAGTATTAGTGTTTGTGTGCGAGTGGATGTTAGAGGGCATCATGGTACAATGTGCCGCAATAAAGCGACCCCTTTCTCTCCGATAGACTCACGATCTTTAGAAATCTCCCTTCCTATCTCTCTTCTACCCCTTCTCTCTCTCTCTCTCTCTCTCTCTCTCTCTCGTTTTCTATGCTTCGTTCTGTTTCTTCAATACATAAACGAAACTTAAATGTAACATTGGACTATCCTATGCATGTAATATGTATAGAATGTGTGTAAAATAGTATATATGAATGAATATATATATATATATATATATATATGTATGTATGTATGTATGTATGTATGTATGTATATATGTATGTGCATATACGTATATAGGAAACCATATTTCGTATATCGAAGGAGTAGAGTTCCTCCAAGAGGAACGTTTCTCACCTTACTTCAATATAAACGTAACTCGTTTCTCATATGGTACGCGAGATATCGTACATATGTATCTATTTATCCTATATTTTATAAAATACGGAACGGAAGAAATTCGTAAAAAGAGATGATAAGGTTTTCTATTTGAATAAGAAAAAAAGAAAAGTGAGAAAAGAAATAAATATATATATATATATATATATATATATATATATATATATAATATATCGTAAGTTATAGGAGGATCAATTATAAAACGATCAATAAAGAAAAGAAGACGAATGACTTATCTAATTAATCGCGATAAATTTTTATAAACGTATATAGTGCATATAAATTTTATAAAATCAATTTTTCACGAAAGATATTTAATGTAACTTTTAACGAGTTAGTTTATTATCGCTAGGGAACTATCAAATTCATCAAAATGATGGATTTTACATTTATATTTGTACTATTACCAAAAAAGTACTTACTGTAAAATTAAAAAAAGAAAGTAAATTAAAATTGTAATAAGGAATGAAATATTTTCTTTTTTTTTTTTTAAATAACCCTATAAATTTTATTTCATTTTATCGACACGAATTTAAATAATTATTTTATATTTGAAGATTATTGTTTACTAAATGTAAGTTTTACTTATATAGAAGAGACAGAATGTTACATTTGTGTATATTATTTTTTATAACTTTCACATGATGTATATATAATAATTCTTTAGTTAAACAACAAAAGAAAAAGAAAAAAGAAAAAAGATGGAATTTCGCATGGCTAAAATCAAACTCGATGAAATATGAAATATACAAAGAACAAATGAAACGGACAAAATTTGATAAAATCTTCGACGATTCTAATATATATTAATAATTAAAATAATATTATAATAATATTATAATATCAATATACATTATTAAACAATAATAATATTATTATTATATTATTAGTATCATTATATTAAAATAATAATTATAACATTTATTCTTACTAATATTTTTAATAAGAAAAATATAATTATTAATTTTTTAAATAATTAACAATAATAATAATTATTATTATAATATTATTATAATAATAATAAGAATAATTTGAAGCGCGTTCGACATAACTAACGTAGACCTAAATCAGTTGAACTTCTCTAATCCGTGCGGTCGACAGGCGTATTATGATTTATATATTCTCATAAATCAACGTCGAATTAATTAGCAATACACCGAGATATAGAGACACATACACACACACACATACATACACACATACACATATATATATATATATATATATATATATATATATATATTAAGAGACAGAGAGAGAGAGGGAGAGAGAGAGAGGACGACAGCATGTGCGTCGACCGCTAAACACTCGACGACTAAACTACTAGAGAGAACGTGCGAGACGGCTCGACGAATGAGAAGAGGCTAAAGAGTTGTGGAGATTGTCTATCTCTATCTCCTTCCTTCTCTCTCTCTCTCTCTCTCTCTCTCTCTCTCTCTCTCTATCTCTCTCGATCCTTTCTCTCTGATCGTCAACGGCAACAGGCAGACATAGAGGCGCCTTTGCACTACCCGTTTGGAATTTTGTGGGTAAGAGGAAAAGGCTGTTACTGTTACTGTTGCTGCTGTTGCAGCTGAGGCTGCTACTGCTACTGCGACTGCCGTCGTCGTCGTCGTAGTCGCCGTTGCCATCGCCGTCGTCGCCTAATGGTGCTCGCTAATTGTGCCGACAGGAACGATGCAAAAGACGCAACCCCAAGTCGTTAAACAGAGAAAACGAGAGAGAGAGAGAGAGAGAGAGAGAGAGAGAGAGAGAGAGAGAGAGAGAAAGGGAGACTATGAAGAGTCTATAGGCAAAGTGCATAAGTGCGATAAAGAGGGGAGAAACGAGGATAAAGTGAGTATAAATGAAAGAGAGAGAGAGAGAGGCCTCGTACAAGTTCTTCACCGCTGGAAGCCGCGATAAATAGATTAAACTCGCCCTACAGTTCTCTCTCTCTCTCTCCCTCTCTCTCTCACTCTCTCCCCCTCGGTCTCTTTCTGTCTCTCTCTCTCTCTCTCTCTCTCTCTCTCTCTCTCTCTCTCTCTCTTTCTCTCTTCCACTACCTCTCTTTCTCTCTCTCTTCCTCCCCTTTTGACGGTGCCGGTGCGTTCACCGGAAATAGATGGATGGCACGCGACCGGTAGAGGCAAGGACGATACCACGCTTTGCCGTTGATAATAAACCGCGAGTGTAATTTCCTTCCAAGCCGACGACGCGCCTTCTATCGGTTCACGTCGTCGGTCGACGCCATCATCGTCGCCGTCATCGTCGACGTCGAATGACCTCCTCGAAAGGCAAAATTATGTATAACTAAATCATTTCTTTTTTCGATTGATTTATCTGGGTTAAATTTATTCTTATTAATATTATTATTCTTATTATTCTTATTCTTATTCTTTTTCTTATTCTTTTTCTTTTTCTTCTTCTTCTTCTTATTATTATGATTGTTGTTGTTGGTGTTGTTGTTGTTAGCGTTGTTCTTGTTGCTGTTACTGTTGTTGTTATTGTCGCCATGAAAATTTGATAATATTTACCCCTATGTTCAAAGTAGGATTACAAGTATGATAAAAAAAATAATTCGTATAATCCTGTATAAAGCGATTTAACTCTCAAGTTACAGTTTTGTATTATACATTGTATTTATACGTGTATATATCTACGTAAATATATTTGTATTGATTCTTTTTAATACATTATTTTATTTAATCAAAGAAAATCAAAATCAATTGTTATCTTATGTCTGTATCGGTTAATGCGATTAATAAATATAATTATTTTCGTGCAGGCACGAAAGAAAAGAAAAAAAGGAAAAAAGTAAAAAAAAAAGAAAAAAGAGGAAAAAGAACGAAACGAAACGAAACGAAAAGAAAAGAAAAGAAAAGAAAAGAAAATGGGGTTATAAGTAGAAGGTTAACGTTTACTTGATGAGGCTAAACATAGAGCATTATCGTAAACGTATATATGTTGATCGTTGAAACATCAAGTATGTACATAGATACACGTATCAGGGAAATGTAAATGGTTATATCGAATCAAGAAGTACGTGTACGTGATTTTTAATTAAAATGACGATCTCTCTGTCCTCTCTTGCTTCTTCTTCTATCTCTTTCTCTCTCTCTCTCTCTCTCTCTCTCTCTCTCTCTCTCTCTCTCTCTCTCTCTCTCTCTCTCTCTCTCTTTCTCTTCTCTGTGTACTAACATGATCATGAAGGTATACGATTATGAGTAGGTATACACGATCGCGAACATCTTGCTGCTAAATTATCACGAATGAACATGATCGTGATCATGTACCTACATATATGATCGTTAAAACAGAACGTACACCTCAAAGTCATAACTGGACGAGTTATATGATATTTTACATAGATTCATATCTTTTACGATTTTGTGGGATAAAGAGAGATATACACATGTATATATGTATGTACAGAAAGAGAGAGAGAGAAACAGAGAAAGAGAGAGAGAGAGAGAGAGAGAGAGATAGTAAGCTTTCGTCTAATCACTATCGATTTCTCCAAGTTTCAAGAGGAGTCTTTAGATGGCCAGGCTACGCCAATCCGAAGTTTGCAAATGGATCCGTCGAACTAATTAAATCCCATCGTCCCTATTCGCCGAACCGCAAAGCACTTAGATGAATCGAGATCGGCGAGAACGATTCGGGTGTCTTCGGATAATCGTGAAAGGAACCGAAAATCTATCGTGACCGAAGCGTACCACGATAATGTGTACTTTTTCAAAACTCTTGAGAAGATGTTCGGAAGATACGTGCAAGAATGTCGACTACGATCGGTGACTTCATTTATTTTTCTGTTCTCGGTGAGATCGACCGTACCGATGTCTCGAATACTAATATCTAATACTTAGCTAAGTTAAAGTAAAATAAATAAAGATTTACGTAATTTTATATATACGTAAGATGTATAATATCATTATGCTTATGTGTGTTTAGTAATTATCGAAGTGGTTTGAGTTCTAAATAAATATTATATAATTATACTAATGCAGGACGTTTAATATATATATATATATATATATATATATATATATAATTTATACATTTATACATGTAATATATATATATATATATATATACATGTAGTGTTATTTCAAAAATAATATTACATTTATTTTATAAATCATTTATATAATTATATTATATATTACAAAAGTATATATATCTTTTTTCTCTTTTTCATAATCATGTAATAATGAAAATAAATTTAATGAAATATCGATCAAAGGAAGGAAGGAAGAATAAATATAGTTTGATGTAAACAGCCCTTAGATATCGGTAACTCATAAAATGATTTAAACAGATAAAAAGAAAACGAAAAATGTTCTCGTAAGTTATACAACGTTTAATGTAATTCCATGTTACTACGAAGACTGATAAAAAATTCGGGAAATATTTATTTCTGACTGAGATTTACATAAGTAGATATATCCTGCAAAAGGAATATAAAAACATTAATTAACGGCTTTACAAAGTAATCCGAGCGAAGAGAATAAATTATATCGGCGTTGTTAGAGAATTATAAACTAGAGTATGCGTATGTGTAACTATGTATGTATGTATGTATGTATGTATATATGTATTTATGCATGTATATAAGTGAGGGAAGTATCGATCGGTCAACGTGGAATGTTGACGCAGGAATAATACTAATTAGTAGCTTACAACGTACCCTATGTACGTAATCTAAACAAGAGGAACATTTCATGTATTATTAGAGAATTAAGTAGAATAGAATTCCAAAATGTCGATGTAAATATATCGATTGGTATTTCGTGAAACATCGAAGTAAGCTTAAATCGTATCGTTTAATTACAATATCTCGTAATAAATAAAGAAGCGTGTCGAGTAGATACATGGAGAGGAGAAGAGGAAGAGGAGGAGGAGGAGGAGGAGGAGGAGGAGGAGGAGGAGGAGGAATAGTTAATAACTAACTAGGTCGGTAAAATATCGATCGAGATGGAACATACATATATGTATAGCATGATTTACATCGATTAATAATTCGCAATTAAAAATTTGTCGATGAATATAACTACTTACTCGGATATTTAACAAAGTTAATCGCATGAAAAGCGATAGAGTATTATCAATGTTGTAAAGAGGATAAAAGAGAGAAAGAGAGAAAGAGAAAAAGAGAAAGAAAGAAGGAAGGAAGGAAGAGAGAGATCACCTATGTTGTATCGAGGTGCTTCTACTTCAAAAGTACACAAAGGACTGACCCATCCTCTAAAGAGAAACCCGTTAAATCGAACGACGATACCCCTTACTACCCCTGTACTTACAAAGTTTGTTTGTGTTTACATACCGCCGAACCTACAAGCCTCTCTCCAACTTCACTTTACTCGCATTTTTATGTACGTATGTAACTACATACATATATACATACATAGAAAGATACTTGCAAGGACAAAACGTTCGATCGTTCTCGTTTATTATTAAACCAGGAAAACGGCCGCCATTCTTCGATCGTTTTTATCGATTTTTCTTATATATTATAATATCATTCCTTTTTTCTGTTCTTTTCTTTCTTTTTCTTTTTTTTTTTTTTACTATCGTTCTCAGTGTATCTTTTGTTTGATCTCTTTTTATTTCTTCCTTCTTTTCTTTCGTTTTATCTTTTTTTTCGTCCTTTTTCCTTTTCCTTTTTTTTATCTAAGGTCCACCGGAATTCGTTTCTTCTTCGATCTTGTCTCTTCTCTCTCTCTCTTTCTCTCTCTCTCTCTCTCTCTTTCGAGCTAGATATCCCTACGAGGCCATCGATTTACATAGAAACAATGGCCATCGGATGCTCGTCACCTTGATCCCTCGTCTTTGCTATCGGCAAACCCCGAGCGTATCGTAAATCCTGTTCTACGAAAAGAGGAGGGGAGAAAGAGAATGGCAAGGGAGGGATGGGAGGGAGAGAGGGTGGTGGTTGGTCCAGGAAAGCGTGCTCGCGTATAAATCTTCCTCTCTCTCTTTCTCTCGCGTTCGTTTATTCGTCCGTTCGTTCGTCCGTTCGTTCGTTCGTTCGTTCTTTTTCTCTCTTCTTCGTTCATTGCCGAAGGAATTTAAACGAGTCATAGAGTGACCGCATGCGTGTAAATACATTTACGTCAGGCCTGCACCATTGTCGGACTTGAGCCGTTAATCCTGACGACGTGGTCGTCAGGACGACTACGAGAGAGAAGCGTAAAGGAGTTTGAGAAGCGACGACATTTTCTTTTTTATCCTCTTTTTTCTGTCTATATATCTTTTTTTTTATTGTTTTTTCTTTTCTTTCAACGAGATATGTAGTACGTCTACTGTCAACGTTTATAAGGTTTAAAAGAGCGAAAAGGAATTAGTGCAAAGACTGACAGTCCTTCGTTCTGTTCTGTTTTGTTCTGTTTTGTTCTGTTCTGTTCTGTTCTATTCTGTTCTATTTCGTTCGCTTTTTTTCGGGTTATTTTTTCTCCGTTTTGTTTTTCGTTTTTTTGAACAATTAATCGTGTCGATGACCAAAGCGACAAATATGGAAAAAAACTTCGTTTGTCGTTTGATTCATATAACGTTGATGTGCATTATAAAAAAAAAAAAGAAAAAAAAAAGGAAAAAAAAGGATAGCCGGTTTATAACGTAATTTTCGAATATAATTTCTTTAGCATGTGAAATTTTTTAATGAATTTTTAATCATTTTTTTTGTTCCTTTTTTTTTTTTTTTTTTTAATACCCGCCATTTTTCATATCCGAAGTCGAATCCAATCGAAATTGCCCGTAGATTCGAGTGCCTACGATTTAATTCGTCGTTTTTATATTTCAAGTCAATACGCATATATTTATTTCATTTATATTTATTTTTAAATACAGATCACTAATTTTATTTCACCTGTCGATTGATTTATTTTGTAAAACTAAATATGTGCTTCTATGCGCGCGCGCACGCGTGAAGATCACAGAACTGTGTATGAATCTATATACATAGAAATATACATATATTTTTATACTTAATAGATTAGAAATAAATTTTGATAAGAAACTTAAAGACAGATCGATAACTTTCGTCAAGATCACAAATTTATATTCTCATAGACTTATATTAAATTTATGAGAATATAAATTTATTAAATTAATTCTCGTAAAATTTAATTCTTATATCTCCCACACGTACACACACGTACGTACAATCTTTGATTATTTTTATACAAAATATCAAAACTTGCAGAAAATGTATAGATCATACGATTTCATATTATTGGAATTTTCTTCTTGAAACGAATTTTTTTCGTTGGACGTCAAACTTCTATAAATTCTTTAATTTTTTTCTACCATTTTCAAATCAAAAATCAGAATCGAATCAAAATTACTCGTGGATCTTTGTCACGGGTAACTTTATTTTTGTTATAAATTTCAATCGATCGAGCCCTACAGGTAGAATGGACACACGCACATATATACGTTCGCGTTTGAATGTTGATATGAAACGTAAAGATTTAAAAATATATTCGGAGATCTCCAATAATTTAAATAAAAAAAAAAAAAAAAAGAAAAAAGAAAGGAAAGAAAAAAAGCAGATAGATACCACACAGTGACAACAATAAAGTAATAGTAAAATAACATTTCCAATAACATCCCTTTCTCCTTTACTCTATTTTATCAATTATCTATATTAATTGATTGTAATTTTTTAAACGTATTATCAACGAAAAGAAAGAGAAAGAGAAAGAAAAACAGGAAAAACGAAAAAAGATCAAAATTAATGAAAGACATTCCAATAACCTGATACACATCTATAGGAAATCATCTGTGTATTCGGAAGAATAATAAGTTCCTATATACAACGCGCCTGCGCTATTTCTTCTCTCTCTCTCTCTCTCTCTCTCTCTCTCTCTCTCTCTCTCTCTCTCTCTCTCTCTCGCTCTCCATCAGCCTGTTTTTCGCAAGCACGTGTAGAGAGTCAGGTCGTCGTGACGTTATCGCGACGGTATTAACTCGGATCGAGCTTCCGTTAGGTCGAACCGCAATCAGCTGCAACGAGCGGAGTCGACGGAGCGTAATCTTTATCCTTCTTCTCTACCCACGACCTCCATCAACCTCACTCTCTCTCTCTCTCTCTCTCTCTCTCTCTCTCTCTCTCTTTCTCATTCTTTTTATTTTTCTCTCTTTCTCTCTCTTTCTTTCTTTCACACACACACACACACACATCCAAACATTCTCATGATCTCCTTTTGCCGCCCTAGAACGCTTTTCCGCGTTCGATACCTCGGCATTATGCAACCACCGGAGTTCAAGCAGATTGTTAGAAGGAAGTACAAAAGGATGAAGGAAGAGTAGAGAAAGGACTAGGTGGTGATGAAAATGGGATGGGAGGAAGGAAAGTTGGAGGGGAGCGATGAGTAGTGTGGTATTTTGTAGGGGAGGAAGGATGGGGGTTGAACGAAGAAAAGGGAAGAATGTTACGAGTTGGTATAAGCGAGGGAGAGAGAGAGGGAGATATAAAGAGAAAGAGAGAGAGAGAGAGAGAGTCGTATAACTAACGATGTAATACACGCGATCATCGTGTTCAAACAGACAAACGAAGAAGAAGGAAAAGAAAAAGAAGAAGATTCGTTCACGAGCTAAGCTTCAAAGAACGAGCTAACTTATGATATCAAAGATACGTTTTCTCTCTTAGGAGTAAGTACCTATATGCTTTGAACAGTATTATTTGAAATATGTTCAAATTGATCTATTCAAAAGTTTTATTTCTAATTATATATATATATATACACACACACATATATATATACAAATATATATATAATATACATATATGTATATAAATATATATATACACACATATATATACACAAATATATATATAATATACATATATGTATATAAATATTATATATATATATACATATTTTTATGAATTATATACAGTGTTTATATTTTTTGAAAATTCGATATCTATATATCTATATACCTATGCTATATATCTATATGATAGATATCTAGAAACTTTAAAAAATATTACTTGAAATATGTTCAGATTAATATATTCGAAAGCTTTATTTCTAATTTTATATATATATTTCTCTGTCTTTACAAATTCTACACGGTGGTTCTCTTCTTTAGAAATTCGATCGACAGTCAATGCGATATATATATATATATATATATATATATATATATATATATATATATATATATATATATATATGAGGAAAGGGTTACATATATCCCTTTCTTTCTCTTTCTTTCTTTCTTTCTTTTTGCCTACCTTTATCTCTCCATCTCTCTTATTCTCTCTCGCACGGTCAATTTCTCCATCCTATTTCCACCAAAGCCGTAAATGCGAGACCGAGAATGAGGGAAACGATTCGTCGAACGGTTTATTCAATTGCACTTCTTTCTCTCTCTTTTTCCCTCTTCTCTCTGTCTAACTTTCTCTCTCTCTCTCTCTCTTTTTCTCTCTCTCTCTCTCTCTCTCTCTCTCTTTTTCTCTCTCTCATAGAGAAGGCTAGAAGCAAGAAAGCTCGTTTCGCGAGCGACTACCGAGTTCTCTTTTCCGATTACAAAAGCAAGCAAGACGAGTAATACTTCACTGGAGAAAGCTACGCAAAGAGAACTAGAAGGAAAGATAAAGATAAAGAGAAAAGAGAGAGAGAAATAAATAGATAGATAGATAGATAGATAGATAGATAGAAAGAGAGAAACCGGCTTTGAAATCGATTTATGTACATATCTTTGAGAAATTATCGTTATCTCGATTCAATTCACCGATAAGTAGGGTATCATCGGATAGGGGACATGATTTATAGATAAAACATTACATATCCCATGGATATCGTACGAATGAAAAAGAATGTTATAATAGTGGTGCAATGATACGAATATTTTTGATTATCGTCGATGGTTATCTCGAAGAATCGATCTTTTTAGTTTATTTATCTCTTACTCGTAGAAAGAGTAGAAGGGTAGAATTTCCGGAAAAGACTCGTAGACTCCTCGAAATTCTTTGACCGGAACACGCTGTTAAAGGAGTTCTTTACTTTGAAATGAAAGAAAAAGATGGAGAGAGAGAGAGAGAGAGAGAGAGAGAGAGAGAGAGAGAGAGAGAGAGAGAAATATAGAGAAAGGAAAAAAGAAATGAAAGAAATAAAGAGTGAGAGAGAAGGATAGAATTGAGATATAGCCAACGACGACGGATGGTCTCTTTCAAAGCACGAACCATCGATAAACCATCGGTAAATCGTCGCCAGGGATGCGATGTCCCGACGCCGACAGTGCAAAAAATTTCAATCCTGCGATCTCGGCTTCTCCGCGAGCGTATAAGCGAGCGAACGAGCGAACTAGTAAGGAAACGTATGAGAGAGAGAGAGAGAGAGAGAGAGAGAGAGGTAACGGGCACCGTTATAATCCGTAGAACTTGGATATCCTTCGATGGAGATTCGGTGTCGAATGGATTCAATGTCGATCACAAGTTCTTATCGAAACTTCGCGGATCGAGCGGAAACGGTTTCGAAAAGAAAGACGGCCACCTTTGGATCGAAAGAGACTGATAAAGATAAGGAAAAGAGAGAGAAGAGAAAAATTTTTGTAGAATCAGAGAGAGAGAGAGAGGGAGAGAGGGAGAGAGAGATGGTTTCTTAATGATTGTTGATATATTAGAAAAGAGAGATACATATTATTTATATATGTACATGTGTATATATAATCAGATGTAAATCTAATCTAATCATCGAATTACTGTTTTATATAGATATATAAAATTATAAATATTATTAAGGTTGGGTATATAATATTGTGTATATGAGAATTATATCGAGGATTTGTATGTATGCATATGTATATAACATATATATTTAACATATATATATATACTAGATTATATAAGAATTTATATGTAGAATCTGTATACATGTTACAATATGTATATATCAAAATCTAATATCTTTTTATAAATATAGTATCTCTTATCTTGCAAAATTTTTTTTTTGCAAGTTTGTATAGTATGAAAGAATACATCATATGATGCATTTTTCTTTTTTTTCTTTTTTACAAATCAAGTTGCGGGGAGAAATGAATGACATCTTACATAATTAAGTTTTTTCGAAAGCATCAAACAAAATTAGATGAAATTGTAAAATAATATATAGTATATATTATTAATATTATTACACACTAGTACATATTTAGGATTTGTATAAACACACATATATATATATACATACATACATAGGTACATATATATATATATATATACACACATTATAAACAAAAAAATTTGTGTGAGAAATTTGTATACTTAATCCATTATACACAAAAAACTAGTATCTTAATGAACAAATACACATATATATTATACACATGCGTTTATGTGGGAGTCACATGACTTAATTAACTTTCTGTACTTAATAATTTACTTTGACTTAAGTTAATTACGAGTGGTAGTTTTAAATAAAAAAAATAGAAAGAACACACACACACATATATATATACCTGCACGCACGTACATTTACTTGTACATTTACTCACTTGATTTACATGTAAGTATACATAAGTAATATCAAAAAAAGAGATTTTCTACCAATCCTATACGTCCACTACGAAAGAAAAGGCCGCCGCCGTCTGGGCGGATAAGTCGACCGATTTGTCTCGGTCTTTCGAGTTAAAAGAAGCGCGGAAATTCGAACGTACGGAACGAACTAACCTATTCTATACTCATACACGATTAAACATATAATGTGTACATACACGCATATATATATATATATATATATATATATATATATATATAACATAAAGTACGTACCCGATGTAACATCTCTATCTCTCTCTCTCTCTCTCTCTCTCTCTCTCTCTCTCTCTCTCTCTCTCTCTCTCTCTCTCTCTCTCTCTTTCTCTCTTGCACTCGCACGAAACTCAATACTACTTCTCTTCCCTTTCGAGCAAAGGCGAGCACATACATATAACACACTTAGCACATACGCACATATACATATATACACACGTGCGACGTCTCCTATCGTGCGTAAGTACGCATAGTATAAAGTAGACGCCAGAGAAAGAGTGAAAGAGAGAAAAAGAAAGAGAAAGACAGAAAGAGAAAGAGAGAGAGAGAGAGAGAGAGAGAGAGAGAGAGAGAGAGAGAGAGAGAGAGAGAGAGAGAGAGAGAGCTAAAGCATATAGAAGGTAGTGGTAGCAACTTTTTACGCGACAACCTCGAGTGAATGACCGGTCAGAGCCGCCTCTCACTCTTCGATCCTTCTATCTATCTCTCTCTCTCTCTCTCTCTCTCTCTCTCTCTCTCTTTCTCTCTCTTTATCTATCTCGGTTTCTCTCTTGTACATGCTACAAAGAGAACGACGGAAGAGAGAGAGAAAGAGAGAGAAGGAGATAGAGAGAGAGAGAGAGAGAGAGAGAGAGAGAGAGAGAGAGAAAGACAGACAGAGAGAGATGCAGTCGGCCGGTTGCAGCGTGAGTTGCATTAGGCGTCGTCCACAATAAAGCCGCTCTTTGCTACTGCCATTCTCTGTCTCTCTCTTTTTGTCGAAACGAACGTATTCCCGGTCGACTTTTCTCTTTTCCCTTTCTCTCTGTTTGTCTCTATTTTTTAATTTTTTTTTTTTTTATTATTTTTTTTGTTCCTTTTTCTCCTGTTTTGTAGTCTCCTTCTCAGCCTCTACATCCATTCGACGGCCACTTCCGACCGGATAATCCGTAGATATATTTTCTACATTCTCGAGTATCAGTACGTTTTTTTTCGTCTACTTTCTTTCTCTTTCTCTTTCTCTTTCTCTCTTTCTCTCTCTCTCTCTTTCTATCGATATTCCTTTAAAATTCAACGATATGTCTCGTGCTTGGGAATAGATAGACAAAAATGTGAGACTTAATCCTTTGAGGATTGAGTTAGCTCAGAGCCAAAATGAAAAATATATACGTATATATTCAGTATAGAAAGTAAGCAAAATATATACGTGTATATTATATATATATATAATATAGTATATATAAATATACAATACATACATACATATATATATATATATATATATATATATATATATATATATATATAGAAAGAGAGAGAGAGAGAAAATTGTGATATACGTAAATAGTAAAAATTTAATAAAAAGATAAATTAAATAGAAATAGAATATTTGCTTCGATAAACGTTTAAATAACCAATGTTTTATGAAGCATTTTTGTTATTTTAAAAATTAGAAATAGAATACTTTTTATAATTTACATTCGAAACGTTTTGAGGATTCATGCAAAAATAAAAAATAATATAAGAGCATTACTAAAAAAAAATTATAGGGTAATAAACCGATTAAAAAAGAAAAAAGCATTTACCGTTTACTCATTTTAACAACAATTTATAGCAATTTGTAATTATTCATTACGAATTTTTCTATTGCTACATATTAGAACGATTTTATTTATTTTGTAAATGTTATGATCAAATTAAAAATTTTTTTGTTTCTTCTTTTCTTTTTTCTTTTCTTTTTTATCTTTTTTTTTTGTTTCATTACTTGATTATATTCTTTTATTACTTCTCGAAAAAATAACTCAGATAATCGTATTATCTCATTAAACTTTCTCTTTTATCACATTTTATCATTTCCACCCAAGTAAAAGACCTCGGTAATGTAACCTACTAGACTTTCTGTATTTAACAATTTGACTTACGCATGTACGAAACGTAAACTTTTAAATAAAAAAATAAAGAAGAAAAAAAAGGAGACAATTTTTGTGTTCAACCTCGTAAATCATAAAATTATTTCGAACATTATTTTTATTTTCTTCTTTTTCTTTCTTTCTTCACAATCACTCAAGTAAATTAAGAATATTCTTTTCTTTATATCTTTACGAGTAACCAAAACGTTGTGCTGAGTCGTAAGAAGTTATGTGATTCGCTTCTTCTAGAAAAACAAACAGTTCGAGTCGTGTAATTTCGATCTTCGATCCCTTTTTATATTTTTGCAAGAGAGAGAGAGAGAAAGTGAGAGAAAAGATACGATAAATCAAATAGGTTTCGTCTCCTCTCTGACTCTCTCTCTCTCTCTCTCTCTCTCTCTCTCTCTCTCTCTCTCTCATTCTGTTCTCGTGGAAATCGATTTTCTACGTGGAAACCGCACGTTTCTCCTTCGAGACATAGAGTTTTCCTGTGGAAAAGTTCGAGGGCATTATACGTTTCTACCATCTCCGATAGAAAAGAGAAGTTATCATTTATCCCGTACATATCTTGAAATTTTTCAATTTCTTACATTCTCCCTTTCTCTCTCTCTCTCTCTCTCTCCCTACATAGTTCCATCTCGTTTCCGCCAATATGTATTCCACGCGCGCGACTAAGAAATGCATTGCTTGTTTTCTCGGTCTTCGGTGCAAGCCCAAGGATTCGGTATGTACACCGTCTGAAAGCTGTTTCAAAGAGAAAAAGAAAAAAAAAGAGAGAAAAAAGAAATAAAGAAAAAGAAAAGAAAAGAAAGAAAAAACAAGGAAGAACACGAAGGAACGGACAAAAGAAAGAGAAAAAGAGAAAGAGAGAAAGAGAGAGAATGAGAGAGAAAGCTAGCGAGGAAATCCTTTCGATATCGAGATGCAGACTCCCTCCGATGGACCACAAGCTCGTCCTTCTTATAAAACTATCTCTCTCAATTTCCTTTTACTTGCCGCTTTACTTTCGATGGAAATCGAGCGCTCGATGTTCGAAGTAATCGACGTGCGCCACCGAGAGAACGATCAACCAGGAAAAACCACAAAAGTGTTACAACCAGCAACTGAAAAATCACTTCAATCTTATGTTCTTCTTTTTCTTTTCTTCTTCTTTTCTTCGTCTTTTTTTTTCGTTTTCTTTTTTTTTTTTGTTTTCATCTTTACTTCTTCTTCTTTTAGATCGATCACTAAAATCACACTCGTTCGCTTGACAACGTCGTTCGTTAAAGACAATATTCATGGAATTTAGCTATCCAATTTCGAATTTGACGTGGTTGGTACGTAGAATTTAATGACAAGGGAGATATGAAAATATAACTTCTCAAACTAAACGATATCGAAACGAAACGACACCGAATGGGATAATATTTATAAATCGACGAGCTACATTTTTCGATATTCTTTTCTTTTCTTTTTTCTTTTTTTTTTCTTTATCATTCATGTATAATATTCCTTATGGATTATTGCAAAAAAAGAAAGGAAAGGAAATATTCACAACAAACGTTTTTAAACTGATTGACATTTTCTTCTTCTTTCGAGTTTTCTTATTTTCTCTCTCCCTCTCTTTTTTTTTTTATTTTTTTTTTTTGTATTCTTTTTCTTGTCTCTCTACCATCCTCTTTTTCACTTAGAATGCTCTCCTCCGTCGAATATTCTTGTTAGAGAGATTCGCCGTGTTATTACTCTTTTTATTGTTCTTTCTATTTTTTCCTTTTCGTTTTTTTATTTTTTATTTTTTCTTTTTTCTTTTCATCATCTACCCACTATGAAATATAAAAGACATGGCGTCGCAAAATCGATATAATTTATCGCGAATAACGAATAAATCGATTTGTGTGACCAAGGAACAATTTTGAAAGGCATCGATGACGACGAGAAGGACGATCATAATCCGATAGAAATTCATCGGCAAGTAGCACTCAACCTCCACCTCATCCCTATTTCCACCCTCTTTCTCTCTCTCTCTCTCTCTCTCTCTCTCTCTCTTTCTCTGTGTGTTTCCTTTCTCGGTCCTTTTACACTAAAAAATCGTCAGCTAGGTGGTAAACTTTCCATGAATAATGCAACGACTTTTTCTTCCCATCGCAAACATTTATTTCCGAATAATCGAAGCGTCCTCTTTCCTTCTTTCCTTCCTTCCTTCCTTCCTTCCTTCATTTCTTTCTTCCTTCCTTCCTTCCTTCCTTCGTTCCTTCCTTCCTACGATGAAATTTCGATTTCGATCGAGAACGAAGAGCACTCGCGTCTCCTCGATCGCTCGATCCTCTTTTACGTAAAACGATAACAAAACAGAAGAAAAAAACAACAAAAAGAGAAAGAAGAAGAAGAAGAAGAAGAAAAAAGAAATGAAAAAATTATATTCCTCCCGAGAGTGTAAAAAGGGGAGGAACTTTTTCTTTCCAAGTTTTTTCTTGCTCGTATTAATTCGCGGAATTAATTTTCGTCTCTCTCTTTTCTCTCTCTCTCTCTCTCTTTCTTTCTCTCGTTCGTTCGTCCTTTTCTTTCTCATCTGGGTGGATACAACGTTAGACTTTTTTGTTGCTACTTCCTTCGAGAGTAAGAAGACGATCTTAGTTGTTATTCTCAACAATTTTAGATAACGAGACAGTAGTTTTAACGATAATGAGAATACCGCGGATCTACGTGATTTTTTCTCTTTTTTCTTTATTATCATTATTATCATTATTATTATTATTATTATTATTGTTATTATTATTATTATTATTATTATTATTATTATTATTATTATTATTATTATTATCATTATCATTATTTAACAGAATTTTAAACGAAGAGTCGTCTTTAAACATTTAATCGTTCGTACGTTTAACGTCTCGTGTATGACTCGACGACGTCATTTAGGGTGACATTCTTTAAGAAATGTTTTTTTATTAAAAATATCTCGCGTCTTTGACACCTCATATAAAGTAATAAAACGCTGAATAAAATAAAATCAATCGTGAATTTATTTAACGCATATATTTTACAAACATAACGACCATACATATATATGGTTGCTATATCTTGCAAACCGGTTGACAGTGATTGCTATGTAGACTGCAAGTCCGACGATGTTTCTATACGTTTTTATATATTAGTCGTAAGAATGTTTGAAAAAAAAAAAAAAAAGAAAAGAGAGAAAAAAAGAAAGAGAATTAAAAAGAATCTATTGGTAGTTAAGGTACCTTTTCACGCAACAGTAAGAATCATGACTTTTGTTCTCGTGACACAGTATACAAGCCAACGTCACTAGAAAATCAAACCTGTTTTGACTTCGTGACATTAACGTCACGTCAGCGCAGTCCGATGTCACGACAACGCGACATCCAGTTTTCACGAGGAGAAATGTCATAACATTTAGCGTCATGACCGTAATAGTCACGATTTACAGTCACCTGAAAATGTACCTTCAAACGCATAACAGTCCTATACAACGAACAAGTTCTCGGACTTGCACCTGTAAATACCTGTATCGTTCTTTCTCTATCTCTTTTTCTTTCTCTCTCTTTATCTTTCTCTCTCTCTCCCTCTTTCTCTCTCTTTCTCTATTTCTTTCTCTAATTACTAATTCTATATACGAGAATAAAATGTATGCTGTTAAAAAGTTTCTGTAAAATACCAAGTACCTGTATTACTTGTTCCACGGGCTCTGTTTTTATGATTCTAAGTACGATAGTTCACTCTCGGTGGAAATTTTTACGTGGTCAGGTAGGAAAAAGATAGAAGAAAAGGGGAAGAATACGAAAGAGGAAAAGGATTAGGTAGGAAAGAATGTATGTCGGAGAATATATGTTTGTATGTGTGTATACGTGTTTTATGGCGTAACGTAGTCGCCACATTTTTTTTATTAGAATAAACTATGTGAAAAACGATATGCATATTTTATTCTATGTAAAAATACATGCAAAGAAAAAAAAACGAAAAGGAACAAATAAAAAAAACAAAAAATGCGGCAGAATTTTTAATATAATTTTTGTAATCTAATTTTTTTTTTTGAGTTCTACGGAAAAAAAAGTTATATAACTGTGAAAATTATATAACTTTATTATTATATAATAATAATGTTGTATTATATTAATCTGTTGGATCGATAAAATCGACGAGTTAAATCGTCGCGAAGATTAAACTTTCTTCGTGATAAAAGAATAAATAAATCATTAACTTTTTATTCCTATTAACGAAGATACATATATCATAATTCTTTATTATACGATTGAATAAATTAACCCAAGTTTTCTTGTCACGTTCATCGATCGAAAATTTCTTCGATTAAGGAAGTTAAGTATAAGTTAGACTTGAAAAGAAAAGAAAAGAAAAGGAAAAAAAAAAGAGCTAAAAATTTCTTACATAAATTTTTCGTAAGAATTTTATTATGACGAAGTGAGATGAAATTAAGAAAACAAGCAAAAAAGAAGAGGAAAAACATAAATACATATAAGCGTGCGACTTCAAAGTTACATTATAAAGAATTAACGAACAAACTGAATGGAGGAAGAAAAAGAAAAAGAAAGGAGAAGAAAATATTATAATTTGCAAAGAATTAACATTCATTTTATTTTTCCTAAAGTGAATAATATACGACGATTTTAAAGCAGAAATTGCTGAAAGAATTGCCGGGCGAAAGAGAAAAGAAAAAACAAGGGGAAAATCGTAGAGTCGTTCGATCGTAACAATAGAGAAAAAAGAAATAAAAAAAGGAAAAAAAAGAAAAGAAAGAAAGAAGGAGAGAGAGAAAGAGAGAGAAACAGAGAAAAAAATTAGAAAAAAAGAAATAAAAAAGAAAGGGATAAAAAAAGCAGTGAAAATCGCTGATTTTTCGCGCGTAAGCGAAAAGTCTCGATAAGATGGAGTAGGAAGGTAGATAGATAGGTAGGTAGGTAGGTAGGTAGGTAGGTAGGTAGGTAGGTAGGTAGGTAGTTAGAAAGGTTCGAGACGGTGCATTCGAACGTTGGTTCAGGATTGTTAATCGTTATCCGACGAAGTCTGACGTTTCCGTTTGGAACGATAAGCCCGAACTAAAAAAAAAAAAAAAAGAAAAAAAAAGAATAAAAAAAGAAAGAAAAGAAAAAAGAAGAAAAGAGAGAAAGAAAGAGAGAGAGAGAGAGAGAGAGAAAAAAAAGAAATCGACAAAGTTCCTTTGGACCAGTTCAATCGCTTTTCGCTCGCTCGTTTCCTCTCCCAATCACGGCTTCGCCGATTATAGATTACCAATGCGAAACGTTTTAATATTGGTTTAATTCATTTCGATTCGATTTATCCGCGAGATGATTCCTTTTACGCTAGATGGGAAATCGTGTTCGCGATTCGAAAAATAAGTAAAGTAAGTAAGTAAGTAGTAATCTTCCCGGGGCAGATATTTTTTTATGAAATCGATAAAAAAATATTAAATCGACATCGGTATCCGACGTTTTAAGAGCCGGGGCACGTAATATAGAAATCACGATAAACAATTGGATAAAAAGTAAAGAGAAAAGTAAAGAAAGAAAGAAAGAAAGAAAGAAAGAAAAAAGTAAAAGAGAGAGAGAAAGGGAAGGAAAGAGGAAGAGAGAAAGAATGCGGAAAAGAAGAAAAGAGATAGGGGAAGTAAAAATATTGCAAATTACGCTGGATTCACCCTTATGTAGGTGACTTCTTGGATGAAAGAAGCAATGTAGCTATCCATACTGACTTTTACGATCCTATTCTACGAAAGAGAACCAGACGCAAGTATGTGAGTACGACGAAGATGGTGATAGAAGAAAGTATGTGTATGTATATGCAGTGCACGAGAGAGAGAGAGAGAGAGAGAGATGGAAAAGTGGGTGTCCCCGATCGATCTTCTCTCGCTCACAGGTTCACCGTGTTACGTCGTTTCGAAGTCAAGATCTCTCTTTCTCTCTCTGTTTCTGTCTTTCTCTCTTTCCGTTTCTCTCTCTCCGCTTTCCTCGCCTTTTCTTACGTAGCCACTTTCGTACAGTTTCGCGAGTAGAGTCGTTGGCAAAGAGGGATCAATATCGAGTTTGCGATTCTCTCTTTTATCTTTCTCTTTCTCTCATCCGTAGGACGACCGCGGTATTCTCGCGGGTCTCATCACGATTCTCTCTCTCTCTCTCTCTCTCCCTCTCTCTCTTTCTGTTTCTGTCTCTCTCTTTCTGTCTTTTTCTTTATATCTCTCATTTTATCTCGTTTCTCCCACGTTCCCGCTTTTCCACTTCAATTTGATCGATTGGAAGACATACCAAAGTTATATTTCCCGGACTAATCAAAGTACCACCGAGAAAATTCACGAGCTGCTCGATTCGCGTATACGTGATCGTACGCCATTCGTCTTTTCAATAAATTCCTACGAATTTAAACAAAGTCTCATTAAAAAGAGAAACAAAAAAGAATGAAACGCATGAAAATGATAGAAAGAGACAGATAAACAGAAAGGGAAAGAAAAGGAACGAGAGAAAAATAGAGAGAGAGAGAAAGAAGGAGAATGAGAAAGAGAAACAAATGGAGAGAAAGAGAAAGAAAGAGAGAAAGAGAGAGAAAGAGAGAACAAAAGAACAAGATAAAAAGAGAGAGAGTAAGAAAAAGAGAGAGAGAGAGAGAATTGGTGTTAAGAGGGTAAAACTTGAAAGTAAACCTCGTGCGGAATGAAAAATGACGAACGTTCGTAAATTTTCACTATCTACGAACTATCTCTCTCTCTCTCTCTCTCTCTCTTTCATACAAGTTAGCTTTTTCGCTAGGTACTAGAAAGGCAAACGTTGCGAGTAGCAGCAGCTACAGGGGATGAAAATAATAGCACGGTGAGTAGTCGAAGCGGAAAGATTCAGATTTACGCGGGGGTGCCAGACAGCGGCGGCGGCTGCGGCATACAGTTACGCCGTCCTGCCCCCGGGACTATTGGTAATTTATACTCGCATTATTGTTCTTAATTTATACCGCGGCCGGCTGAGTTTACGGTAAACTGGTGAATGTGAAATAGTATTCGCAAGCGGAGCATACGTAAAACGTTTCTCCTCCTCCTTCTCTTTCGCCTGGTCTTTCTCCTCTTTTTGCTCTTGCTGTCCCTTTATTTACACCCTCTTTAATCATAAATAACGAAACAATAATTAGAACATTCTCTCATTCTTTCTTTTTTTTTCTTTCCACGTTCTCTCATCGTGTTATTAAGCAACTTTTTAACGTTACACCGTTCGCTTTTCTTAACAGCTTATTGTTTTTTTATCGATATTATTTATGCTCTATGTTCTTCTTGATAGAATTTATCTTTTCTTATTATCACAGAAATATATACACATATATATATATATATTTATGTATATATTTATGTTATATAAATAATATATATTATAAATATAAATATAAATATATATATATATATAATATTTAAAAAAGACGTGGCGCTGATAAGAAGAAAGAAATATCATTGTCACACTTTTATCGTTTTATCTTCTTTCCTCTTGCTGCTCTCTCTTTCTCTCTCTCTCTCTTTATTTAGTTTCAAACGTTTGTATCACCGCACGTCTCACGCAATTCTTTTTTTTTCTTTCCTTTCCTTCTTTCTTTATCTTCTTTTTTTTTTTATTGATAACATCTATTCTTTATGTTCTTTTGATACAATTATTACTACAGAAATATTATGAAAGAAAAAGGAGAAAAAAGTACATGTAATTGTTATATTTTTATCAGTATAAGATCATTAACGCTTCTCTCTTCCCTCACCTCGTCTTTTTCCTTTCATTATCCCTTTATTTACACTCTTCTCAACGATAAATAACAATAGACGATAATTAGACCTTTCTCATCATGTTATTAACCCATATTTTAACGTTTACCATCACTCGCCTAACAAGCTTAACACGATTTCTTCTTTATATTTTCTTTTCTCTCTTTTCTTTTTCCTTTTTCTTCTTTTATTTTTATTATAATCATTTTTACAAAAATATTAAACAAATAAAAGAAATATAAAAAAGAAATATAAATAAATATATATATATATATATATATATATATATACACAAAATGTAGTAAGAAATCATTATTATATGCTTATCGATGTTAGATCATTAACGTTTCTTTTCCTTTTACTTTCCCTTTTTCTCATTATCGCCTTTGTTTACACTTTTTTCTAATGGTAAAGCAAAAAAAGAATTACGAAACGTTAATTAGAGCTTACTCGTTGCACTATTAACCAACTGTTTAACGTTCTCTATTCGCCTGATGCACTTCTTTTTTCTTGTTCTTTTTTTTTTTTTTCAATCGATACCGAGTTTCTTTCTCTTATACTTCTTTTTCATTTTTTTTATATCTTGTATTATTTATAATCACACGTTAAAAAAATTTTACGACGAGAAAGAGAAAAAAAAGAGAGAAAAAAAAGAGAAAAGAAAATAGTTGCGTGCAATATAATTAATAAGATTTTTATCGGCTTAAGATCATTGACGCTTTTAAAGAATGATACGAATTTGATTAACGAGCTTCGTTTACATATAATATCAATCTGTTTATAACATCTGAATTGCAATTACATTAAATCCTTCCTGCAAAATTATTCATTCCGTCATGATTTAATTAACTGCTTTTGATCCAGTCGACACATGTGCGTACAAACATGCAAATACACGCAATCGTTTTCATTCCTTTTCACGTAATTGAGTCTCTCATATTGATCGCTAATTTTCTATTCCTTGGTAATTGTTTTCTTTTTTTTTTGTTTGTTTTTTTATTTTATTATTTTTTATTTTCTCTCTCTTTTCTTTTTTTTTAAGTTCCTCTGCTTTGCGTTTTTAATTGTTACATACAAATTAATTACAGTTTTTTGAATAGGTTGCTATAGTATCGGTTGGAGTTTCGATACGATCGTTGGAGAAAGGAATATAATGCTATATATGTAACTGTTACATGTAGCTGTTACATACGAATGTTGTGTATAGAAAGTTAGAGATTGGGTTCGAGTAAATCTAAAGGTTGTTTCTTTTTTATCTTCTGGGCAAATCTGTATAACGATTTTTTTTGTAAGAATGTACTTACGGTTATTAATCTATGATCAATATCTATTCTTAAATAAGATATATTATACTATACCGATCAACATAAAATTAAAATCCGTCAGTTTTAAAATTGACTCATATACGGATATTATTACATAAAGTGCATAAAAACTAATTAAATCTAATATTAAATTATTATGGTATAACGGCCATTAGATATAAATTTCAGGTATAAATACAATGATGTAATGTAACCATTATAAGTTACTTTACACGCCACAATATAATTTTAGCATCAAATTTATTTGTAATTCCATAAGCGGAAATGATTGTGGTAAATATTTTAAGTCTATAAAAAAAAAATTCGTTCGTGATGATCGTAAAATAAAAATGAAATGAGTCCGTAGTGATTTCTTTTTTTACAAGTTTAAACGTTTCAAGTTATTTCTTATTTCTAATAACGACGCATTTAGAACGTATGATGATACATCGAAGGTTTTTTATTTCCTTTTTGTTTAACGTTCGATTCGTTGTCGGCCATGCTCGCAAATTTTTTACTTCGTCCGTCACGATAAATTTTTAAAATGACTGTACATTAAAAGTTTATTAATCGTTCGTGATTAAAAAATTGTTCATGTTATCGAGTAGAATTCTTATGTTTCGATTATATTTTTTTTTTTTGCAAATACGCTTCGATTAGTTCAATTTATTATCTAGGTGAGAGAAACAACGTATTCAATGGAATTCATTGGAAGAATTTCAGAATTAATTTTTAATTTAATCTTTGCTATTGATTTTTCTATTTTTTCTTTTCTCTTTTTTTTTTCTCGATATATCAATTTTATTTCGGTTACTCCGCATTCGATTTTTGTTCAAGCGATATTACAAAAATCTCTTGCAATTATTTCTTTTGTAAAACGTATAAAGAAAAAATGATCGTTGCTTTATATTCTTGTTTAACAATCATTCTTTAAACATCGTTCATATTTTTTTAATTTGATGTAATGTTTCGTAACGAAATATTACGTTCACTGCACATTTAGAAATTTTCGATTAGAAAAGTTTGATCAAAAATGAAAAAGAAGAGAAAATAGAAACGAAAAATTCTAGTTTCTAATTATTATAAGATATTAAGTTAGAAATAAATATTAATTGGAAATAAATAAATAAATGAAAATACTTAGAAAATATTAAGTGAAACAAATTAAAATTTTTCAATAAATTAAGTAAGATAACAACTGGAAATTTTCTGTTAAAAAATTTTCTTTAAAAAAGAAAAAGAAAGAAGAAAGAAAATGAAATAGAAACAAGAAATTCTGAATTCTACTTATTATAAGATATTAAATAAAATACTAATTAGAAATAAATAAATAAAGATATATATAAAAAGATATGAAATAAAAAAAATCAATAATTTCCAACGAATTAAATAAGATAATAATTAGAAATTTTCGATCAGAGAATTTTCCTTAAAGAAGAAGAAAAAAAAGAAAAAAAAACGAAAAGGAAATAGAAAAAAAGAAATGAAATTCCAATTTCTAATTATTATCAAGATATTAAACGAAATATTGATTAGAAATAAATATCAATTAGAAATAAATAAATAAAGATATATATACATATATATATAAAAAGATATGAAATAAAAAAAATCAATAACTTCCAACGAATTAAATAAGGTAATAATTAGAAATTTTCGATCAGAAAATTTTCCTTAAAAAAGAACAAAAAAAAAGAAAAAAGAAAAAACGAAAAGGAAATAGAAAAAAAAAGAAATAAATTCCAATTTCTAATTTTAATTACTATTAAGATATTAAATATAAGAGATTAAAAGTGCAGGCTGTTGCTACGATGTGCTCACCTGGTCGATGATCTCCGTGAGGTCGTGCAGACTTATGTTATAAATGGCATTTCTGAAAAAAAACGGAACAAGAACGTTAAGTCCTGCTCGTAAATTTGGGTGTTCTTAATCTTTTCACTCTACACTCTACACTCTACACTCTCTTTCTCTCTTTTCTTCTCTCTCTCTCTCTCTCTCTCTCTCTCTCTCTCTCTCTCTCTCTCTCTCTCTCTCTATCTATCTATCTATTTCTCTCTTTCCACCTGTCGTAAGAACGTCGAAGCGAAGTCAAAAAGAAAAGGCGAATAAGAGACCCGTTCGAATTAGGGGAAAAGCCGATAAACTTAACGCGGTTCCTCCACCATCTTGACATCGACGAGAGGAGATTGAAAGGAGATTGAAATCGATCGGGAATATCGAAATGGGGTACCTCGTTAACGTCGATCGCGTTCGTCGATGAGTAAGTATCCATTTGCTAGGAAAGTAATACCGAAACGGAGCAATATTATTCTTTTTTTTTATTTTTCATTATTTTTTTTTTTTTTTTTAACTATTTATCTTTTTCTCTTCTATTTTTATTTCGCCGAGTCAATTTGAAATCTTCTTAATTTAAACGAAAAGATTATCATCAGACGATTTTCAATTATCGAAAAATTGTTAACGTCGGTTTTATTACCCTTGGTTATATAAAAGAAGGGAAGGGATGAGAAAAGAAAGAAAGAAAGAAAGAAAAAAAATAATACAAAAAAAAAGAAAAGAAAAGAAAAGAAGAAAAGATTATTTTCATAGATATTAATTTCCTATTGTTAAATCGATCCACTTTGATTGCTTTTCCTTCGCGTTTTTTTAACGAAGACGTAGTAAGTAATAAAAGATAAAAAGAAAAAAAAACGAAAAAAAGAAAAATAGAAAGAGAGAGATTCATCTGCAATGAAATCGGTATAAGATTAGAGCGTATGATACGATCGTTGCGCAAAAAGTCGGCGTTCTCGGGGTAAAGAGAAAAATAGTTTGAATCGTTCGAGCGTAAAGACGAGAAAGAAAGAAAAAAGAAAGAAAGAAAAAAAGAAAGAAAAGATGGAAAGAGAAAGAAGAAGAAGAAGAAGAAGAAGAGAAGAAGCAAGAAGAAGGAGAGGAGGAAAAGGAGGAGAAGGAAAATCGATGTGGCGGATGACGCACGAGATAAAAATCTTCGATCTTAATCCGAAGCAACGTAAAACGTCTTGCATTCGTTTCTACGAATAAAAAAAAAAAAGAAAAAAAAAAGAGATAGAGAGATATGTATATACTGTTCGAAGTCTTATCTCTATTTCCATCTCTCTCTTTCTCGCACATAACGCAAAGTAACAGTGGATGCTGCGTCATCTTTCCGACGGACGAAGAATGCTCGTCGCTGATTGGTTGACTCGGAAGAATGACTCTTTTGCACCGAGACTTCCGACACTTTCACAAACGACCGAATCGATCGACCGATTGATCGATCAAACGATCGATCGATCCATCGATCCGAATCTTAAATCTCGAAGCTTCGAATGCCTATCTACCACCGGTACCGAATCGGCTTTACTTTTCTTTTTTGTTCTCTTTTTCTTTCTTTCTTTCTTTCTTTCTTTCCTTCTTCCTTCTTTCCTAGCTCGGTCACGAAGTACGATACCGTCCGTTTCAACGAGACGCCAAGAGAAAAGAATCGAATCCAATGGACAAGACAATTACCTGGCGCCAATCAAGATGGAAGTGGACGCACGCTCGAGCAACTTGAAGTGTTCCACGTGGCTCTCATTCCCTAGAAACCGTTGTCCGATCACCTCGCCTGAAACAAAAAAAAGAAAGATGTTCCACGTTAGAGAGCTTTTCTTCTTCTTCCACCTCTTCTTCTTCTTCTTCTTTTTATTCCTCTTTCTTTTTTTTTTTTTACCGGAAAATCGTTGAACGTTACATCCGACATAATGGCCATTCCGTTGTGATCGTGATTCAACTGTGATTAAACTATTTGATGAAACTAGGATTGATCTTTAATATAATATTTAAAAATGATACCTTCATAACTTCGAATGGACATATGCGTACATATGCGCGCGCGTGTGTGTGTGTACATATTTTTTTGTTAATATTTCATTTTCGCAAAATTAAAACTGTTACCTCGTATCCGAAATTTTTCACGTTACTTTTTTTAAATATAAATTACATTTAATATGATATAATATAATATAGTATGATACTACTTAGAAGATTATAATATTACTCCACTATACTATATTAGTATATTACTAATATATACCCTAGAAATATATACAAATAATAATATACATAATCTACGAGTCCTGCGCATATTATTAATATTACCTATTAATAATACTACTAAACAATACCACATATCATTTTTCCTTCTTTCTTTCTTTTTTTCTTTTTAAACGGCAACAGAAACGATTTTTAATGACAAAAAAAAGGACGAAACCTTCGAGATTTTTCATGATATCGATTTTACCTACAATCTAGAAACTTCGAGTTTAAAAAAAAAAGAAGGAACAAGAAACAAGATTAAAGAAAGAGATAAAGGGTGTGATAGAGAGAAAGGGATATCAGTCGTACAAGTGAAAAACAGAGACATCGGCCTTTAACTCATGAGAGACGAGTAAAATGCATCGTCCGCGCCTACTTTACAGGTCCACGAGACAGAACCGGCACGCTCTTCAACCCCTCTATCGTCTCAATGCATCTCCACCATACCACCACCATCATACTACCACTACGACAACTACCACCACTACTACTACCACCACCTAACAATCTCCCCAACTCCTCCTCCCACCCCCACACTCCTCTTCTACTCTCTCCTTCTTTATACCTTTTCCGCGATATAACGTTTTACGAGCGCCCATTCTTTTTTCGCGCGCGCTTTGTCGCTCTTTTCTTCTTTTTTCTCCCTTTCTTTTTTTTTCGTTTTCGTCTTTTCTTTTTTATATTTTCTCTCTCTCTCTCTCTCTCTATCTATCTATCTATCTTTTTCTCTCTCATTCTTCTTTTTTTTTACGTTTTCGTCTTTTCTTTTTTATACTCTCCTTCTCTGTCTCTCGTTCTATCTCTCTTCTTCTTTCTCTCTTTTCTTTTTCTCTCATTTCTTTTTTCCTCTTTTGCATTGCCACAGATATTACGCGTTATGCTCTTTCCCGTCGTCGACATTTTTCCCCCCACTCCGCGGCCGACGACAAACGCGGTAGACGCGAGACATTAAAGGCTCGAAACGACACGATAGAGGGGCATATTGCTAGACACGGGAGGGTGGAGGGTGGTGGAATGAAATCGTGTAGGAATTGCGAAAAATCCTGTTGACGACTTATACTCGTTTGTTGTTTTCCTTTCTTCTACTTCTCTCTCTCTCTCTCTCTCTCTCTCTGTTTGTCTGTCTCTTATACAAGTATAACTTATATCGCGTATGACTTACACAGGAGAATCGTTTGTTTGGTTAGAAAATTATGCGAGAGGATCGACTCGCTAAACTCGCTTGGCAATTCTCTGGATGCGTATATGAAAATAAAAATATGAAAGATAGTTACGACCCTCTCTCTCTATATGTGTGTGTGTGTGTGTGTGTGTGTGTGTGTGTGTGTGTAGTGAATTTTTACATTTTTCTGTGTTTTTTCCTCAGTTCTTGTCTCTCTTATTCCACGAGGAAGCTACCACAGTCTTTCCGAGAGTAAATATTGAAAGAGAGAGGATCGAGGATGGTACTCGAGTTATTTTAAAAAAGTGGAAATCTTCGGGGATACTACACTCGATTGTCGCTTCTGATTTATTTATTACTTTTCGTTTTCTCTTTAAAATTATTACTTTTTTCATTTCTTTCTTCTTTCTTCTTTTCCTTACTCCAATAGCACGCTGTTCGTGGCCGCTATTACGAATCACGATTTCTCGCTTTTATCGGCACTCGTTCTATCGACGAAATCACATTTTTCATCGATCGAGAAAATGAGAAAAAGAGAGAGAGAGAGAGAGAGGGAGAGAAAGAGAGAGAGAGAGAGAGAGAGAGAGAGAGAGAGAAATAGTAGAAAAAGAAAAATAGAAGAGAATATGGAATAAAAAGGTCGACTTCTTACGGCACGGCAAAATAACTTTCTAGTTCGAGGCATTTCGCGTTTTGCCTTTTCCGCCTGTACTTAAGCTCTAAAGCTTCAAAAGACCGTCGAAAGTCGGAGGTGCTTGAAAAAGTATGGGGAAAACTGCGGTAGAGACTGCAAAAATGAGAAAGAAAGAGAAAACGAAAGATGGAGAAAAAGACTGAGAAAAATTTATTGTATAAAACATACATGGAAGAACGAGTCAAGTCATTTAGGTTTAAAAGAAATTTTGTAAATAAAATAATAACAAACAACGATTAAAAAAGAAAAAGAAAGAAAGGAAACAAATATGAGAATTAATACAATTCGATCATGAATTGTTATAATTAATTACGATTAATACCGTACTTACGTTTATAAGATAAGAAAGATAAGAAAGGAAAAGAAAAATCAACAAGAAATTTGTTGTTTATATCGTACGTATAAATCCAGGTTATGTGAACAAATTTCGAAAAGAAAAGAACAAAATAAGATATAAAAAAAATAATAAATTATTACATACTTATGTTCATAAAATAAATACAATAAAGAACAAATAAAAAATGATAATAAACTCGAGATATTAAACGCGAGCAAAAGAGAGAGAAAAAGGAGAGAAAGGAACGGAAAATCTATTATATATATATATATCGTACATATAAATCCAAATAGAATAAAAAAGTTTCGAATTAGAAAAGAAACAAAATAAATTATTACAATTAAATACGATTAACAGTATATTTATTAATTTATAAAAGAAAGATAATGAGGATCGAATAAAAAATAATAAGAGACTCGATATTAAATATCAGCAAAAGGAAGAAAACAACAGGAGATCTATTGTACATATAAATCCAATTCGAACGAACAAATTTCGAAAAGAAAAGGAACAAAATAAGATTAAAAACAAAAACAAACAAAAAGAAAAGAAAAATGAAAAGAACAAAACACAATAAACTATTGCAATCAACTACGAGTAATATCACATTTACATTAATACCATAAAATGAAAAAGACGTTGTATAAAAATGAGAACAAACAATTCACGATATTAAACAAAAAAAAAAAAATAGAGAGAGAGAGAGAAGGAAATGGCGTACATCGAAGAATACGAGAGGGTGAAAATTCAACGAAAAAATAAAACCAAAAAAAAAAAATAGAAAATAAACATGAAAAGAGAAAAAAACGAAAAAGAAAAAGAAAAAGAAAAAGAAAAAGAAAAAAAAAGAAGAAGCAAAAAAGAAGATTTCTACGATCATAGGTCGAAGCGGAGACTCAAGCTCGTAAATCTTTTTCCCGTTTGAGAGGTATCGTCTCTGGAAGTCGATATCTGGACGCGATTTACGAGCCCGATGTCTATTAATTTTACATCGTGCGTTTTACGATAACAGGTTGAACGATACTTGTGTTGCTTACTGCACAACACGCAATCGAGCTTAACTATACGCAATCCTGGTACCTATACATATAAGTAGTTACGTCTCATGAACGTATATACACGTACTCATGATGAACATACATAGGTACGTACGTACTGTGTATCTACTCAGCGTAACCATCTCTGTAATATCTGTGTGTAACGTTACATAGATCGGTATAGAACGATCGGTACCTACTACGAACGCTTTATCGAAACGTAAAGCATTCGCAAACTATAGTAAACTGTGAAAAGTGGGGGTAAAGGGGGAGGAAGATGCACTGGATAGTGCTCGTGCGCGATCTCGAGTGCACGCGCGCGCGCGCGCGCTTGTGTTCAAACCCACGTCCGACATTGGAAATGATGGAAGATTGAATTTTAAATTGGCTATTGGACGTTCGGACGTTCTCATTTTCGTCTCGTCTACGTTTCTCGTATACGAAGAAATTTATAAGCGTAAAGGGTATAAAGGTTTACGTTGAAAGGAAGAAACAAGAAAGAATAAAAAAAAGAAATTGAAAAAAGGGAAAAAGGAAAAGAGAAGGAGAAACGAAGATTAAATTTGATAGCTATTTATCTTAAAACGTATTTTATCTCCATCTTTGTCTTACTTTATCGTGTAAATGTATGGATGTATATATGTGCGTGTATACATGTATTTATATATATATATATATATATGTATATAGTATATACATGTATATAGCTAAATACATAGACACGATAACGTCATCGGAAGCTGATCATCTTAGATCCTATACACTATCTTACGTGATAATGGATCAGTTTAATGGAGTTTAATCCTTTAACGAGGAAAAACGAGTTAGTCGCTCGTTTGAAAAGGCTCTTGTTAACGAGCAAGAGGAGTTAAGTCGCTGAGATCTTTCTCTCTCTCTCTTTCTCTCTCGCTCTTTCCAGTTCACTCTTCCTCTATTTTTTTTCTCTCTCTATCCTACACGAAAAGTTACCAAAGTCGTTTTTACTCTCATCCTTTTTCATCTCTTTTTCTACTTCTTCTTCGTCCTTTATTTCTTTTTCCTCTCTCAGTCTCTCTCTCTCTCTCTCTCTCTCTCTCTCTCTCTCTCTCTCCCTCTCTCTTTCTCTGTAATAGAACAAAGAATTACTAAGGTAGTAATTCCTATAAAAATAATCGCCTCTTCAAAGCTTTTCCTCTTTAGTTACAAGATCGTTTTTAACGAGCCATCATTCGATCAGTCTTGTTCTTCGTTCGATCATTTGTTCACAAACGCCTACAAATTTTCTTTCGTATGAATGTTTTCATAATTTTAAACTTTCTTTCATATTTTTATAATTTTTGATATATATATATATGGACATAATATTATAATTCACGCAAAATTATATATATATATATATATATATATATATATATATATATATATTACACGTAGGTAATACCAACTTGTTGAACTGTCCTTTCGATAAAAGAAAGAAAAAGAGAGAGAGAGAGAGAGAATAAAAGAAAAAAAAAGAAAATAGACAAAGAAAATATTTATGGGATTTGAAATAAATGAACTACCAATTAGGAGTTTCGCAGTAGGGAGTTTCAAGTTCTTCTCTTGTTTATAGTGAAATCCACCAGGGAAATGCCTTTCAGATCTCGTAACTGCGATGAAGAAGGATGCTGATGATGATGTCGAAGGCTTGTTGTGAACGCGTGGGCGGTGCGTGTTTCATTAATCTCAGCTCGGTGGGCTTTACGCGCTGTCGACGCTTACTCGCTGAAACAACGATCGTTCAATCTCTCTCTCTCTCTCTCGCTTATTCGTCCTCTCTCTCTTTCTCTCTCTCTGTTCTTATCCCTTGAGTATGCGTAGGTTAGTTCGCATGGACTTATATATGTATGTGTACCTAAGGAATATTAGCTTTCGATATTCCTATACATACGCGTTTAATGTTTACCATCGAAAAATGACTCCGTGTCACCGGTCTTCGCAACTAAACTCACCATAGCTTTGTAATTGAATATATATTATACAAATATCAAAAGATATAATCAAAGTTACATTAATATAATATATATGTATATATATACATATTTGTTCGACGTGTACAATAATAGAAATAATAATAGATCAATAATAAAGGATTAATAATAAGAGAAATTGATAATAATAGATAATAATGAATATAAAAGAAATTAATAACAATAGAATAATAATAATAATAAAGTTATCGAATCATTTGTTAATGAAAAATGTTATATATTCCTTTTGTTTCGATTAAATAAATGAATGAATAGGAATGATAAAGATAATTAATCGATTAGAAATAATTTTAGATATTGAAAATTTATTTTCGAAGTTTACGTAAGGTATTGTAAGTACGTGTACATTACTGTATACATAGGAGAAATGTACGTAATATATATATATATATATATATATATATATATATATATATATATATGTCGCACAAGTATAGGAAGATACATCGAAAGTTAGGTAAGTACATATTTATCCTTTGACACTATGAGGTCACTGCTCACGTGATAACAATATTTTTCTCTAGAATTCTTAAGTCACATGTGACACTTCGTTTGCTTGATGGAACAAATCGATATGGGGGAAAAAGAAATTATTAATAATAATAGTCCTATTTTTGAAAGATACACGACCGTGTAAATATTTATACGTATAGAAATAGTTTTATTTAAAAAATGTTCGTCTGTTATATGCGAGGTATGTACATTTTATAAAGTGAGATGTTAAAAGCGGAGAAGAAATAAAATCTGTATTGGCCGAGAATGAACTAAGAAAATAATTACAATGTCAATAGCTGTTATACGAGTCGCTTGTTACTCAAATAAAAATTTATTCCTATGATTGATCTATTTTTATTTATTTATCGTCGTTAATGATAATAACGAAAAATCCGTGTTAAAAAAGAAGATAAAAGAAAAAAGAAAGAAAGAAAAAGGAAATTAAATCATGCAGTTTCTATTAACTTTCTAAACGAAATTTTTTTATCTGTTTATAATTAATAAAATAACAACAACGATAACGACAACAACAACAACAACAACAATAATAATAATAATAATAAAGAATCTTTTAGAAAAAAAAAATAAAAAATAATCACTGAATCATACATGAGTATTCGCTCGCAGTGATTTCCAACAAAATTTTAATCGCTCTATCCATGAAACTCGAAGATTAATTTTGTCACGTTACTCCTCGCTATAGTCGAACTATGCATGCAGGAACGGAAAGTGCTTACTTGCGTACCACTATACTTCATGATGCTATATCGAAGTTTTATATATATATGTATAAAAGTAAAAATGTGTATATATATATATATATATATATATATATATATTATGTATAGATCGAAAGCACGCGTTGATTCTTGCAACATAATCTCTTATTCTCGAGCCGTCGACGTTGTTTATAAGCCGCCTTCCATTGGCACGCGATATTGCTATTCGTTGATAGCAATCGATTTCTTTTTAACTCTTTTTAATTTTCTTCCTTTTTTCTTCCTTTTCACTAACGTCTCTGTTCCCTTATAACACTTGTAATATGCATTTGAGTATAGACAGAAGAACAGACAAACAGACAGACTGACAGACGGACAAACGGACGGATATACATAGAAACAGAAAAAGAAAAACGGACATACAGAATCAAAGAGAGAGACAGAGACAGAGACAGAGGCAGAGACAGAGAGAGAGAAAGGAAAAGAGATAACATTACAGACTCCCTTTTGCGAGATAACGCCACGAAATTACCATTTTTATTGCGCCTACGATTGCTTCCAACTTTTACGACGATGTCCCGTTGAAGAGAACGTCGATGCGATCGCCAAAGAGAGATAAAGAGAGAGATAAAGAGAGAAAGAAAGAGAGAGAAAGACATAGAGATAGAGATAGAGAAAGATAGAGAGAACGATCGATTCTTCGGCAATTTTTTATTACTCTTTAAGAGGAACTTTAAAAAGCGTCGATCGCTTTTCGAAAGAGGCTAAAAGAGAAAAAGAGAGAGAAAGAGAGAGAAAGAGACAAACAGAGAAAAACAGAAAGAGAGAGAGAGAGAGATGAAGAGCTTTCAGGTTATCGGAAAAATTTTCTCTCTCGTTTCGTGAAAACGTATTGCACACGTCGAAACAAGAAGATCGACTCGAAAACGTTATTTTTATAGCGGTGATTCTTATCAACGATGATTCCATCCCTCCTTCTACTATACCTACTCCCCTCCTACTTCTCCTGTACCTCCTTCTCTTCCTCCTCCTCCTCCTCTTCCTTTTCGATCGACTCGCGATAAAGCTAAACAAAACGAGTGTTCTCGTAGCTCGTCTTGTCGACTTTTACCTCTATTGGTCCAATTCAGGCATATTATTCTTGAAAAAGTAAAATAAAAATAAAAGTAAAACGATATCAAGCCAAAACGTTAACTTCTTATTCTTTCTCCATCTTCCATGTT